>NW_020273626.1:144456-211220 GCF_003268045.1 Sipha flava | reverse complement strand
AAAAAAAAAAAAAAAAAAATAATAATAAGCTTAGTTAAAAAAAAAAACTACGATTGTTTGAGTAATAAATCTTAACAAAACGAATCAAATCACCAACATCCAGAAAAAACGAAAGTTTTCAACAGTTCTTGGTGGTTATTATAAATAATTGCGACGGTTTATACAATGATAATAAAAAAAACGAAAGTATGTTGAATGAAGAATACAGTCAAATGTATAAATATATTTCTATCTAACAATACACAATATTCTTCTGATAATATACTGTACACGTCGTATTTATGATAATAGAATATTTTATTGCATTCAAATATGCGATTCCTCCAACCCGTTTTAAATTATCCTTTGGTTGTGTACGCGTTGTGTTTTCATCTGAATGCTCTATAATGTACATTTGTTTTCGCCGTTGGTATGTATAATACAATATAGTATAATATACGACTCTAAACTCGTTAATTAACAATGTGATGAGATATATTCAGATGGTACGCGCTATAACGAGTTACAGAGTGAAATCTAAAGTTTTCAGATATACATTATAAATAGGACAAGGTATATGCTTTTTCGGATGGTTTGTGTTAAATTATATCATTAAGTAAAAGTAAACCAATGTATAACTTTGATGTTTTCTGTGAATTTGCTTATTTTGTTAACATCATCTGTCATATCGTTATACGATAATAATATCGATTCAAGAAATCACGAGTTATAAACAGTGTTAGGACTTATCTAGATAGATTTTTTTGTCATCTTTTATCTTATTTAGATAAATAACACTAAGTTATCTAATTACTTATCTAAGATAAAATTTTTACTAATCTAGATAATTTTGTCTAGATAATTGTTTGTATTCTTGCCAGGATAAGAGTTATTTTTATTCTTGCATGGAGATGAATCCAACAAATTAGAGATCATAAAAATCGGTTAAGCCGTTCTTGAATTATAAATTTTGTAGCTAACCCGACTTTCTTTTATATATATATAAATTTTTTATTCATAATCATAATTCGTGTATTATTAATAAATATTTATTATTTCTTGGTATGGCATTTTGTTTGTATTTTCATGTCGGGAAAATATTTTTGGTATTTTTAAACTTAATTTTTTATTTTTCCATGGAAGTTCCAAATATAGTAGTTTGATTTTAATATACACATGTAACTCATACGCTGAATAGTCAATACTTCACTCTTGGAACCCGTAAAGTCATAACTACTTATAGAATAATGAAAATCATCAAATTAATATTATATGGAAAACAATAAAACTAATATAAAACAATAAAACATGTCTTAAATTACTTCGATTACAGTTGTTTTTGATTGTTCGGACAAAATGTATATGATGTTTCTAAACATCTGCTAAGGGTTGTAAACATGATTAAGGTTTTCCGATTAAGACACACACGCAGATTGACAACTACTGAAGTATTATTTTATAATAGGTACATAAAACACGAGTGCATGTGTCTTATCTCTTTATTATCTCAAATTATTTTTTTTTGTTTTGTAAACATCCAAAAAGTTTGAAAATTTTTTCTCTCCCCAGAACGACCTGTAATTCGTTTTCAACGAACGATGCAAGAAACTTGAACTTTTCACTTTTCAAATAAGATATGCGTACCTATATTTATTTACATAGAATACATCACACATCATTGTAAAATCAATAACTTCTTCACTCTGCTCTACTCGAAATGTAAAGAGGAAAAAACATATGTAAGTTATTGTATATAAATAATATCAATCCGTATTTCCATTTATGTTATGCGGTTTCCTTCGAACCTGAAACCACAAAAAAAAATAATCCAACGACATCCCTTCCACGTCCACATGGTAAAGGCATTTGCAGGATACGCAGCTACAGTGCGTTTACGTGCACGGGATCAATTAACTTGGACGAATGATATTTTCATGTGAATTTTAAAAACATATAATCTCGGAAAATTTAATTAAAATTACTGAATATTATACGGATGCTTCTTCGATTGATTTGACACATATGTTTATAATATTTTAGGCAAATTCAAAATATAAAACAACTGAATTCTCTACACTAAAGCTTCCTAAACTTTTCACGGATTCGATAAATCAATAGTTTTGCCGCTTACTTAGTACCACAAAGACTTTGTTTTAACCTTTTATCAGTTTGGATATCATAGGATCTGGATTGACGACAGTGGCGTACTAATGGGGGAGGGGGTTGGATATAAACCCCCCCCCCCCGAAATTTATAGGATGAATTAACTTTTTATGAGAAAACTAAAATATCTGGTACCTGTAATATCATATTGTACTTAGGTATTACAAATTCTCCATCATAATAAAATAAACAGCATACATTTTAAAATACTTTTGTACTATATTACTATAATATACCTTTATACTATCAATTATTCAGAACTTTATACCAAAGAAACTAATAAAATTATCCTAAAATGAAATAGAGACAAGTACGCAATTAATGTCTAAACAGTGGCCATTCAAAATAAGCTCATGTGACAATATTGTAAACAAAGAAGTTTTATTGTGGTAACAAAGATGGATAGCCGCAGAAAATAATCTTTCTTGCACTTTTATAGATGCAATTAGTTGTTGTGATGAGTTACTGTTCCCTAAAGTATACCAATATTTAAAAATTGGCGTTACGTTGCCTATCACAGTTGCCAGCGTAGAACGGAGCTTTTCAACGTTGAAACGTATTTATAATTTATTAAAATGTACGATATGTTTTTTTTATGTTCAGATGTTACGCCATCCAATATGTTAATTTAAAAATTAAACCCCTCCCCCCCCCAAAGTTCAGGTCTAAGTACGCCACTGATTGACGATCACATTTTTTAAGATCATATATTTTGATACTTAATTCTAAAATAATAGTAAATTGCAATTTTGTTAAAAAAAATCGATAACTTCTTTCTCGGTTAATCTAACAACATAAAAAAGAAAAACATAAATTTTGTTTTTCGTAATCGGCAACAAGCTAACTATAAAAAAAAAAATTGTTTCAACAAGTGTGGATCCATTTACAATACTTAAACTTCTTCTTCTACTGACTGTGTATCTAGGATCAACACATTTCTATTGATTATGGTAGTTTATATCGATGACCACTAATTTACACATTAAAAATCTTATCGCGTGATGGCAATTATCCTCTTTTTTCTTATGGCGAAAACGATGACCGACGTAAGCATTATACAGCGATATGCAGTTATAAATTTATCCTAATCGGAAAACAAAAAAAAAAAATAAACTTTTTGACTGGGTAACAAATTAAAAAAATAATAGGTACATTGTTTTTCATTATTTTTCACGTACGTTTATCTGTTATTTTATCGTAAAAACATTACGTCACGTGAAAGAATTACCTACACGCGCGCGGGGCCGATAAAATATATATGTATATTATTTTTTACTGATCAACAAAAAAATGCTGAAACGTATTTAGATCACACATTGGTTTCGATTGACGTTCTCCAATTTCAAGGCAATAAATACATGAAAATATTATACTTCCAAAAAACTGATAAGCATACGAGCGTTATTCGTGTAATTGTCTACAAGAAAGAAACGATGGTAAATTTTTTTTTATTTTTAAAAACAATGATTTGGACCTTCTCGTATTTGGTTTTATCGTCACGCCCGCATAATTGTCTATTACTCTACGGAGCACTTCTCAGAAACATTTGATTGATTGATTATTATTCTCACAATATTATGGGCTGGAGGTCGACGGCGACCCGGTGAACCGATATGAAACGTTCAATATTCAGTTTACAGGACTCATTTTACGTCTACGCCTATATATACTACTCGTATTTATAGCTCGCGTGGTTGCCGTTTTACTTCAAAGACAACTCTACTAACTTATTTCAATAATAAATTATTATTATTCATTTTTTTATCGAATAATAAACGGTTAACGTCTGATTTTGGAAATTATACGATGTATACATTATCGGAAAAAACGTAAAATCAAGGCATTGACGTCATTGTCTAATAAATTATGATATTCCCGATCATATTGATTTTTATTGTACACCTCTTTTATACAGATGGATTGATAATGCAACAATGATGTTTTAATTATGTACATGTCCTCAGTCCCCTCACTAAATATATTCTAGAAAATTATTTTGCAAATAATTTGTTCGTCATTTGTTTGAATTTGTTTGAAAATTTTCAAACCCTAACTTTACCCCCACTCTCGCTATATGCGAAAAACCTGATTTCCCGTGTCCCCAGCCCCCATATTTTGAATATTTAACTTTTTTTTCTTTACCATAGTTTTGTTTGACATTTATTTGACAATTTTTAATATCTATACTATAATTCTCTCTCCCACTATATGAATAATAAAAAAAAGTGTTGTTCTTTCATTTTCACGTTTTATACAATGCATATCATAATTTTGGTTGGTAATTTAAATGTATAATATTGATCTAAATTGGTCAATGTATTAATATAAGATGTGGAAATATTGTCTGTATGTATTACTACACGTCATAAACCATAAACCATACTACTAATACTCGTATGTAATCGGTAGTGATGCATGAATAAAATTTACAGGGAGACTTTTAACTTTTATTCATCTATTGGATATTTATATACATTTTTACTTGAAATATTAGTATTTTATGTAATATATGTGTATGCCGTAATAACTGATTAACTTTTTTTTATAGATACAATTAAAACTGATAAAATATCAAACTGAAATTTACGGGTATATTTTCCGTCCAATAACTTATCTAATGTATAAAATGTTTTGATTCCTATTTTTAATTTTTAACAAGAACGCGGCAAGTTTACGAATAGAATTTTACACCGCCTATTGGCATATCTAGTGATGGGCGTAATTGAGATATAAAATTGAGATAACTCGATTATCAAAATAATAATTCGATTATATATTCGAGAGATTATTTCGAGTGATATCTCGTTTATTTTAAAAACAATCAATTCTTGATCTCGAAATGATTATCAAATGAAAAAATATTTTGTTAAAAAAAAAAAGTTAAATATTCAAAAAGTGTAATTAATGTCATTTTAAGGATCGATGTAATTTTCAAGTAAATTATGTAATAAGGAATTAGATTATACGCTAAACAAATAATATCATGAAATTGCCTATGCCATAAAAATACCTAATTTCTCCGCATCATATACACATACATTGACAATTGAGATTTGTATGACCACAGTTATTCTAAAAACATTTTTTGATCTTGATGTATGAAAATTCCCTCTAAACGTATTCCCAAGTTTTTCATCGGAGATCAAGGTGCAGATCTTTCGTTTTGTACTTACACAGATATGGCAAGACACAACAATTATCGACCTATCGGGAAACTGAAATAGCTTCACTATCCATCAGCGTAAACAACACTCGTAGAGTGTATCGGTTCAAATCATTATTTCCTGTTATGAAAGCAATTGTTAAGAATATTTACAACGAACAGTGACACGTGTAAACGTATTACCGACAATGATCGTCAAATGGATATCGAATTACAGCGATGATAATATTTATTAGGTATACGATAAAATAACAATGTTTCTAATGAGTAAAACACAATGTTTGCCAAAATCGATAAAATGTAATTAGTTAATTGTTGACGGCTGAATGCACATATAAACTATAATGTGTTATTTACACATGCATCAGATGTCTTTACAAAACAACAAATTACTTAAATAATTTATTTTTTTTTTTTTTTGTATCGAAAAAAAGGTAACAGGTGAATCCGGTAGTTACGATTTGTACAACACATCAAAACTGTACGTGGCGATGATAAAATAATTTAAAAATGCCAATCATCAACTAAGACAACACGAAGAAATGACATTATGAATAAATATAGGTATGCGAATACATACCTATATGTATCCAATCAATATAAATCCATTAATACAACGGTTTTTAAAACTTTTACATTCGAGCGTCGCAAGAAATAGAAAATCATTATCGCAACATTTTCTGAAACTTTTTGACAACTAAATGTTTTTATTATATATAATTAGTACAATAGCAATACAAACGCGACATTCGTCACGATGATTTTTTTCATATTTACAATTATTGACATTGCTCCTTCAATTATGAGTATTAAAACAACTACAGTGACAAAAGTCTACGTTCAAAATTAATACACGTGGTAAACATGGTTTCGCAGATTTTAAAAAATATAAAATAATTCGAAACAATATTTATTCATTTAGTAAACCAAAAAACATTTACATTTACTTAGACTGTAGAAAAAAACGAGCAAAATTCATCAACACAGAGTCCGATTATCCAATACTCGTCACTTACAAACGGTGCGATATAAATATATCAATATATATATATATATCGCGAACTAGACGACTAATTCGTTTAGATTCTGCTTCTAGTCGATATTATATCTAAACATCAATCACACAATAATAATATGGAACACTAGATCCCAAGGTTCGTAATAATACCAGAGGTAGAAATAATGGCGCACTCCAATTTATTCGGGATTTTCGTAAATGCTGAATAACAAGTCGTTGCCTAATCACCCGTTCGTGAAACGGTGAAACTGCAGTACCTCTTTTAACAGAATTCGACAATACAAAGGTCCAAGACCGGCATTTTCCAAGATCGCATATTAACGGGTGATGTAGACGAATATAAAGAAACCCAGAGCATTTTTCTCATTCGTGTTGTAAACATACAAGAAATTATTGGAAAATATGACCTAATAATCGCGATAACAGATAATAGAAAAATCCGGATTGTACTCCGATAGTGTAGTATTGGACATAAAACCTACATGGTTCACGAGGAATATTCCAAGAATCCAAATTCCAGTGTTTTCAAAAACAATAGTTATGTTGTCTAATTTTAAACACTCATAAAAGCCAAATTTGTACCTATAATAATTGAAAAATGCTTGTAAAAAAAGCTCTTGAAGGATCTATCATCCACACTGTAAACACGTCATTACAATGCTATGAAACGACACGCGAATGCTTGTAATGGCGTAAACAAACACATCCATAAATTAACAAAAATATTAAATAATAATATTAAGAGTCTAGAAGTCATGGAAGACCCGCCTAAGAACTATGATAATTCTCGATGATTTATTATTAATAATTGCGTAAACAAGAATGGTTCAAGATGGGTTTCGTATTTTAATCAAAGCTATCTCGACAAAATCATTGAGGAATTCAAAAGCTCAAGTCAGGTGAAATATTAAATTTTCAACAAATTTTTTATTCGTCGTCTTTACTATTATTGTGTAATCAGAAGCTTTTTTCCAGATGATTTAAAAGTTAATGAAAGAAACTTAAAATTAAAATGTTTAATTCACATAATTTCATTAAATCACGTTGAAATGGATGTTTGACTGATTACACAAAAAATTGAACAAGAAACACAATCAAGTGTAATGAAATAGAGGTATGAATTAAAAAAAAATAACTTTGTACAAACGTTGAACTTTGAAGAGATTTATATTTTATAGTTCGTGATAAACGAATAAGTTATGAGATTGTGAAATATTACAATTCAAAAAAAAACCTCTTAACCCGCTTAAAAGTTAAAATATCCTATAAAACCGACCAATAAAACACGAATAAAAAAAGTTCTTCCCCGTGTGATCGATAATATTTCAATTGACTATAATAACAGATTTAATAACACAACACATTCGAACTACTAAGCGCAAATATGTCATGTTGTGCGTTTTAAGACGAAGACGGGCGATTGTAAATTGCACCCACATTAAGTATGTATTAAAAATACTGTAGTAAATTGCGCCCGGGATTTTTCGAGGACTAAAATTGGTATAGTAAATTGGGCTCATAGTATCTACTATCTAAGTGACCTAGATTTCATCGTTACCTATTATGTGTATTTTAAAAATACTGTTCATTTATTGGTAGATAAGCCGAACGTTTATCGCTATAATCGATATGTATCGATATCTATATTTGGGATATCAATGCATTTACGTATAGGTAATATTTTAGTAAACCATTTACACGCAACAGTTAAACATTGTGTAAATACTCGTATTATGGATATTATACATACTGAAAGCCAGAAAAAAAATGATGTTATAATATACCAAAATTTTAAATTTTCAAAATTAAAACGTGAGTTGTCCTCGGGTGAAGCAAAATGGCGATGTGCTGTAAAAATGTGTAGCAAATCGTTTTCAAAGCATTTTTGAAAACGATAGAAGAAAAAAATAACATAAATAACTAAAAAATTAGTCTAGACTAAAAGATAGTCGCCTCCTCGTGGTGTTCTCTGGGTAATGCTAAATGACCATCATAAAAATAATATTTCTATTGGGCGCAATTTACTATACATACATTTGTACCTGAAAAGTACAGGGCGCAATTTACGTTTGCCCACGAATACAACACACACAGATAATCCTCATGTGCAATTTTAAGATACTTTTGATGTAATTATATCCGGTCTTTACTCATAACATTGTTAATTTAACGTGCAATAGAATAGACTCGACTTGATCTAATCAAGATAACTTTTTTTTTCACGTCTATAAACACTTATAATCCCGCCCGAGAATCCTGACGCAGCACCTTTTTATACGTGTGTGTACATCGCATTACTATTCGAACGTACACGACGAACTTATCACGATAATACGTGTGCGGCGAGTTCGATTTGAACCGAAGCGGGATCACCATCTTTCGTAATCGGACGCGTCAGAACGTCGATTACTAATTATTAACGTAACGTACGAAAAAACGAAACATTGCGAACGCGTTCGAAACGGAAAAAGATCGCTTGACCGCGTGTGCGTCGCAGTCGATTTTGTGAACGGGTGAATGAGATCGTCCCGATGGCGTTCAACACGTGGTTCAAACAAACGGTTTCAATATGCGGTTTCTCTCCCCCCCTATATTTTTAATACACTTTTTTTAACAAACACTTTTCGCTGAGCACAAGACACGACTATAAAAGACAATAGTCGTAAGAAAACGATAGTTGTTCAGTCGGCGGTCGGTTGCACACGTAATACGTAGCCGTAACACTTTCGATACGGATCGGCGGTGCACGTAGCAAATGTGGACCGTGAAAATGACGGGAAAACCGGTGCGGTAACTACGTGCGGGCGTAGGCGCTATTAGGGGGATGGCTGGAGGGTATAAGCCACCTAAAAAACCATGCAGAACTTTATATTATTATATAGATAAAAATAGAAAAAAAAATGTGATTACTATTGAAAAAATGGAATTTTTTTTATTTTTAAGTTTTATTCGTCTTCCGATAAGCACATTTTTTTACAGACGGTGAAGTGTGGAAAAAAATTTCCGAGAGGCAGTAATTTAAAAATATATGGGAGGGGCTGAAACCCCCCCCCCGAAATTTTTTACTCCAATTGCCCGCACGCGTGCGGGTTTATCCGTTGCACGTATCATTTTCAAATGTTCTAAGCGGACCGCGGCCGTGTAAGTTACGCGCGCACGAACGCGCAACAGTTGTGCATCGCGAGTGCACTGCGGACGAACGCGCGCGCGTGTTCAGAGCACCGGTGTACGTCTGACGAAACGCATGACGCGCGCATTCGGCAGTACGTCCGCTGCACGTGTTTTAGGCGGTGCGTAATACGTGCGAGTCGAATGACGTCCGATCTTATCGTGTACGTCCGCGTCGACGTACACGATAATACCGCGCGCCGCGCGAACACGACGGTCGAACGTTTTCATGAAACGCAGTTCTAAGTTATACTTAGGGTTCTGAATTTGAAATATTTCAAAATTGAAAATTTCTCTCTTCCTGTAATGGTTCGATGAAGTATCGAAAAATATTTTTTCTTCGTTTAAACGTGTTCAGTTACAGATGATCAGAAATAACATATTGATTGTACGCGGAAAATATTTTCTACGTTAATTTCCCACCATTTATTTCTCATATGAACGGGCTATTACTTGTTTCTTGTTACATCAAATACTCCAGGTGTATATTTAAAAATAAGTCTAAAAATAAATATCAAAATCTAAAACCCAACAATAATACGCGGCTATTTTCAATAATCTCAATAGACAAAACAAAGAGTCGTTTGATATTTTATATTGCCGCGTTCGTTATGAATACGACTAGAAATAATAAAAATAACATGTTTTTAATAGAACTAGAAATCTAAAGAGTACTCTATTATACCTTAGATTTTTAAAATATCTTCTACATTATAAGTAAATATGTTACATTTTTTCTATGTTTCATACAATAAACCAGCTTATAAAAATGTTTACTTGCAAGCAGGCGCGGATACAAGGGGGAGCTATGGGGGCTGAAGCCCCCCCTTAGACTAGGACTTCGGTATTTAAGATATTTCAAAAAATAAGAAAGACTTCATACAAAATACATATCGACATGCACAATGAATAAAACAATTCACTTTTATAATTTTTTTTCAATTTAGTCTTGCTGTTTTTCGGGACGGGACGCGGATACATTTATTTTCTGATGAGTAGGTACGCGACGACTTTCGTGCGATGAAAAAAAGAGGAAAACGCTGGTCCATCAGAGGCACGTCCGTGGAGGCCAATGACGATAGGTGCGTACGGAGAAATGGAAGGACAAAAAGGTAGAAGGGGCGCGCAGTTGACGACTGCTGGCTAACCGTTGATACAGCGGTGACGGTGAACAATAAAAATATCGGTATTTGATGTTGGGGGTCGCCCATAAAATTAGACTCTTACTCTATGGGGTAGCCACAATGTGTTATCAATGTTATCATTACTTGTAGTTACACACTTTTGAATGAATGATAATTTAACAATATTATTTTAATAATTATTTCTAAACTTTTAATTTTACATCTTAAACTTAATAATTAATAGTTAATACTTAATACCACGAGTGAGAGAAAAAGAGGTGGGACATTATTTTCATTTTTCAATAAGAAAACTAAAAATAATCCTAGTGATGATAATATAGTCGATAAAGATATTCTAGATGATCCTGATCCTGAAACACCAGATGTTATTGAGAGTTCAGCAAAAGTAAGTGCTTCTTTCTTTTACTCAATTTAATTAGATATTTAGTATTTACAATTTAGTTATTTTTTTTTATTTACCTAGGTATTTTGATATTTAAATAATTTATTGAAATACAATTTGTATAAATGTATGCCTAGGTAAAGTACTAATGTATGCTTAATGCTTATTGCTTATGTAAATATTTATTATTTAATATTTATAGTTGAAAAAAAATGAAACTGAGCTTAATGTAAATGCATATGGTGTTAGATTATGTGTTGATAAAGAACTTACAGATGAAGAAAAATTCAATTTTTGTAAAAATTCATGGAGTCCTGTGGCAGGTTATAAGTTTCCAGTTATAAAACAAGGACATCAAAATTGAAGCTTTCGATTAGATTGGTTGAGGCGCTGTCACTGGTTGACTTATAGTAAACTAAAATAAGGTGGCTTTGCAAATGTTGTATGCTTTTTGTCCTAATAGGTGGTGGTAGAGGATGTCAGGTATTATATAGATACAAGTTTCAACACAGTACAGAAGAAATGCAAATGCAAATTAACATAATAATATAATATTAAAATCATTACCTTCCTTAATTTATTTTATTTTTATCTCCAGGTTTTAAAGATGTTTGTTAAAGAACCTTTTAATAATTATAAAAAAGCACCTAAACTTTTGAAACACCATGTAATAACTCAATATCATTTATTAGCTTCTGAAAAGAGTTCTGCGTTCATACAAAGTTATAAAACCGGTAAATCAGTTGAAGTAATGCTCAGTAACAAAGTATCATCAATCATAGAAAATAATAGAAAATGACTTGTACCAATAATAAAAACTATTATTTTTGTGGACATAATAATCTTCCGTTAAGAGGTCATAGATATGATGGTATATTGTATATTGATGCAGCCTTAGTAGGAAATCAAGGCCTTTTTAGAAGTCTTTTAGCATTCAAAATTGATTCAGGAGATAAAGAGCTAACTAATCACATTAACAGCTGTAAAAAAAATGCAACTATGATTAGTAAAACTATTCATAATGAAATAATTGACATCTTGTATAAAGTCATTATTGAAAAAATTATAATTAATGTAACAAAAAACAAGTACTTTTCTATATTATGTGACGAAACTACAAATATCAGCACAAAATAACAAACGACTTTTTCAGTCAGATACAATGTAAAAATTTTTATTAATACATTTAAGATAAATTATTTTAATTCAATTTTATTTTAGATACGTTGACATGGAGGAGATTCAAATCAAAGAAGAGTTCCTTGGATTTATTGAATTAGGTTTGACAACTGGATCTGCTATAAGAGAAACTACATATAATCAAACAAATTGAATACTATAAATTAAGAATCTTCGTGGCCAAGGATACGATGGTAGTTCAAATATATCTGGTAGAAAAAATGATGTTCAAGCACTTATTTTAAAAGATCAGTCTTTGGCTGTATACACCCATTTTTTCATTCACTAATTAAATTTATGTATTTCAAAAGCATGTGAAGTACAAGCTATTAGAAATTTAGTTGGTTTTATTGGCACTGTATCTGTTTTTTTATCTATATCTGCCAAAAAAAAACAAATATTATGTTGGACATTATCTAAAGATGATTCAATACCAGTCCCCTCAAAAAAAAAAAAATAAAAACTTAAAGCCTTGTTTGCTATCCGATGGGTTGAATGCCATGATTCTATTATAACTTTTCAAAAACTTTATTAATATATTATTTTAACTTTAGAAGAACTGGAAAAGATGCCTGACTCTGAGACTAAATTTAAAGCAATTGGTTTCAGTGCAAGTATTAAACGAAATGAATTTTTAATATTTTTAGAAACTGTAGCTAACTTATTTTCTAATACTAAAACGTTAAGCTTAGTACTACAAAGCCCGGTACGGTTTCTAAGGTACGACATGTTGCAGTGACCTAACTTTAAGTCGTCGCGACCGACGACAATACTGCTCCGAAAGCAGTACCTTGCAACATGTCGACGCGACACATCACAACGACTTTTGAAACGTTTGTAGATATAATGGCGTCAACACTGATATTCTCGGCCTCGGAAGACGAAATTCTAATTCGTGAAGTCCAGAATAATACACTTCTTTACAATATTGGAGATCCAAATTATAAAAATATTATTCAAAAAGATGACATTTTATCATCATCAATTATTCTTTATCCCGATATATGAATAATTAGTTTATAGGTTTTCTAATGTTTAGCGATGAAGTAACTCGAATTTGTTGTTGTTGTTGTTCTTCTTCTTCTTCTTCTAATAATAATAATAATAGTGTAAGAAGAATATTATTATTATTTAAATATATCTATTCGTTGTTATATGATATTATATTATATTATTTGAAAAATACGTGTGCACTTGAAACAAGTTTAAAAACAGAAGCTAACCAAATACCAGTAGTGTCGCTGCGACTTGTCGCGTCTCGGAAACCACTCTATCCGAAAAGCGTCACGACAAGTGGTTACGGTCGTCAGGCGCGACGACTTGTTGCCACGACATGTCGTACTTTAGAAACTGTACCTAAAGTGGAGTTATCTAAAGCTTTTTCCCATGTTAAGAATGTAATTGATGTTATTAATGATATAAGAAAAAATTCTATAACCAAATTTGAAACATATTTTAAAAATGCTTCTGATATGGCAGCTCTTGTTGGTGAGGAAATAAGAATACCTCGTTTATGTGGACGTCAAACTACACGATATAATATTCAAACGACTGAATAGAATGGTATAGGATAACTATTTTTTTACCTTTTATTGATCATTTGATTTCCGAACTAAAACCAAGGTTCAATGAAAATTTAAGTGAAGTAATGCCTTTAGAAAGATTGGTCAGGTCAAAAATTGGATTATACAATCAGAAATATCAATTTGGAAGAATAAGTGGCGCAATATTCAAACTATGAAACCAGATACTGTGATCGAAACATTAAAACACTGTGATGAATTTTTTCCTATTATAAAAACATTATTATATTTATATACCACCATACCAGTTACCACAGCTAGTGTAGAAAGAAGTTTCTCTTCATTAAGACGTCTTAAAAATTATTTGAGGTCAACCATGGGACAGGAGCGTTTGAACGATTTAGTTGTTTTAAACATTCATAAAAATATACCTATAAATATTGATGAAGTGATTAATATATTTTCAAGATCATCTAGAAGAATAAAAACGGAGGATTGATCAATTTAATTTGTTATGTTTATTAAAGTTTGTTATTATTAAAATAATAATTATTAAATAATCTCTTATAATAAACACATATAATAAATAAAAAAACTTAAATTAAATGACTATGCTCTTATGTACTTTAAGTACATTTTTTGGTTTATCCCCCCCCCTTTTCATTTCTAGATCCACGCCTGCTTGAGAGTTAATGAAACTATAAAGTATAGGATATTTTTATTTTTTATTTTTCATTGAAATGAAATATTTCAAGAAAATAAATTTCACGCATTTTTAAAACCCTAGTTATATCGTTATTTCCGAAATAATATGTATATGATGATATTTAGAGCGCGGATTTGTATGCACTTAAAAGTATCGAAATATGCTTTATAATATGCAGTCAAAATCATGAAAATACGTAAAAAATATGCTGTAAAAATTATGAAAATATGCAAGAATTTTTTATTTATTTAAAATTTATAATTCAACTTATAAAAATTAATTACTTAAATACTTAATACAAAAAAATTTAGGGAATTTTCTGAACTTAATTTATTTTTAAAATTTTATTTATTATTAAAATAAATAATCATATGCATTTCAAGTTTATCTTCTGTGAAGCTGTGTCGCTTATGGGTTTACATATTTTTAAAGACTGAAAACGAACCCTCGATGTCAACCGAAGTTATTGGGGCATATTTGAAGCAAATGGTTTGTCGATAATCGACTGACACAGCAAGAGCGATTAAGTTTACGTCGTAATCGATTATTTATTTTATAACTAAATATATATATATAAATTATTATTTAGTGACTATGAAATTTATTTTTAATTTTTCTACTTGACAAAATATTATTTTATACATTTTTTTTTAAAAATTTTCACTTCAATATACAATAAATTTTGAACTTTGCCAAAATATGTAAAAATATACAATAGCCTCTAAATATGCAGAAGTATGCAAAAAAAAAATTTCACCATTAGCTTCAAATTATGATGATTCGTGGAGATAACTGACAAAAATCCAAAAATATTGAAAGGAAAAAAATATGCGATTGCATAAAAATCCGCGCTCTAATGATATTCAACGCCATGCATGGTGTGTACCTACCACAAACCGTCTCACATTGATCCGAATCGAAAATTGCCAATAAGTACGTGTTGTCGACTGCTTTTCCGAAAGCACCGATAGTTCGAAAAAATTCCATACGTCAAACATCGAAACCAATCATTTTTCGGTAAAAACTGATCTCCGTGCGCAGTTGGTAAACGGGTTTCAACGTTATGCGGTAATCAACTTGAACGTGAATTAGTGATGTTCCATTATGGCGACCTGCTTTGACGGTGTGCGGTAGTGTCATGAATTATATCGTTTACCAAAAATAAGAGAAAAAAAAGCTGTTGATGAGCACGCATTGACTACGTTTGGATAATACGGATAAATACGTTCGAATACTGGCAAAAATCCAACGTGCATTGAAAACCATAAGTCTGCGACCGCGACCCGAGGAGACATCATCGGATAAATAATATCTCCGACCGTTCGTACTGCATACGAATCGAATTAACTTCGCGCTGAGATTAAGTCTCAATAAATCTCACATGTACATCGCACATAGGTACGCACCGAATTAAACATATAAAAAACGTGTGTACGCACAACCTCTCACGAAACTGTTTCTTATATTTTGGGTATTTCAATTTTATTTTGGGTTTACCTGACCGTTGGATTTTGAAAAAAATATTAATTTTTTTTTTTTATCTAGTATTAATTCTTTTTGAATATGCATGTATTAAGATATAAATTGATATTCTATAATTCTATTGTATCATGATTTACATTATATAAAAATATAATCAAAGTTGTTGTAATAATGAAACTTTTTTTTTAAATAGGTAGAGCGGGAAAAAATTAATTTGCTAACCCTAAAATTCCTAATTACAACGCTGCACATATACTCACACATATGAGTACCATTAACGTCACAGATCAAAGTACAAAGTGCATAATATACTATAGCTCGTATTCACCACCTCAAAAATCCATTGAACTTGGTAAATTCTTAAAACTATAATTTATTAGATATATGAGTATGTAGTGGAAATACTCTTTTTTAAACCATAGTTACACATTACGTAGTTGTATCAGTACACAACATGTAATATATAATTATATAATTACATACGGCTACGTATTATTATAGCCTACGTTTATTTATGCCTTATTCTGAAACTTTATACTTCGCGTTGACAAGAGGTGGAACTCAAAAAAGGTTTTTGTACCCATTTTTATTAAATTATTCAACATTAATGACTTCACGCAAAAGCAAAAACTATACTCACTAAAATAAAACACTGACATTTGGCGCCAATATCGGAGGCAGTCATCGTTTCCGCCAAAAATGTGATTTTTGTTCCCGGCAGGTATCGTTTCTACCAAAACGAAAAAAGTTTGATTTTCGTTTCCGTCAATTCTGTTTTTACCTATATAATTGAAATTGAGTCTGAAAACCCCTGTCTATCTGCAGCGCCAACGATCATCGATATTTGTCGGATTCGGGATAGGTAAACCATTTACTATTGAAGGTTTAATTGATCTCATCCATAGTTATTCTTAACTATTATAAATAAATATAAATAGATTTAATTTACATTACTTTAATTTTTAAGAATTGTAATTACGGATGTTCAAAACAACATATACATACAATTAATAGTTGCAACTTATGTATACAAAAACCGGTAAGATGTAATATAAAAAAAACCATTAATTAATATCACAAATGCGATAGATGAATAAAAAAATAAAACAATTTCAATAATGGTATTTTTAAAAAAAGTATGCAACAAATATTTGAAGTAATTAATAATCTATAAAATTATCAGGAATATTTGACTATATATATATTAACTTTATCCGAAAATTAAGTACAACTATTTTTTGGGGATCAATGAGAACAACCTCCTCGTGATGGCTCCTGGGTTACTCTAAATCAGGGGTCTTCAACCTTTTTATGTAGCGGGCCACATATTATTTTTTTTTTAATCTTGCCGCATTCGTAGTAAAAACATGTATTATATATAAAAATTCAGTTTTATTCTTACAATTTTCAAAATTAGGTAGGTACATTTAAAATTACAAATTAGTAAATTTAATAATTTAAAAAAATTGCTATTGGACCATTTTTCTTGAAAAACACGTTTTTCATCCGAGATTTTACGTTTTTTACTCACCGACATATTGTATAAATATTACGAAGAAAAAGTATGAAATTGAAATTTTTACACATAAAGGAGAATATTGTACTCGTTCCACAATCGATTACGAACCAACAGACAATAATAATTATATATTGGAAGGTAATTCAATTTATATTATCACATATTTCTGATAGCGATAGCTCAACTGTTATAATTTTATTGAACTAGAAAATGTAAATGTTAATTTTAAAATGTGATCGGGGGCCGCATTTTATGACAGAGTGGGCCGCAAGCGGCCCGCGGGCCGGGGGTTGAAGACCTCTGCTCTAAATGGTTCTTAAACTGATTTAGACTGGTAAGTAGGAATAGATTTGACAGAAACGAAAATCGAACCTTTTTCCGTTTTGGCGGAAACAAAAATCAAGTTTTTTGGTGAAAACAAATGACGCTCGGTATTAGCCGGTATGAAAAAAAAAAACACTTTATAAATGTGTGAAAGAGTAGTGGCAATATGCAAAATTGATCGTTTTAGATAGTCGTCGCAGAGAGGCGGAGTAAACCTCTACTAATTTTCAGAAATTCTAGCTTCCTCCTACCCCCTTCCCCCCATTATTATTATTACGTTATAATTATAATGCTTAACAATTTTGGAGACGCTTTTTTTTTTCTAAGTAAACAGAGTCTTTAATTTTACAAGTTGAGCCCCATGTTTAGATGTATAATTAACCAACGTCCGATAACTGTCTTTACACGCACCGCAATTATTACAATCGAAGATGATTCAGTTTAACGATAATAATAATATTATTTCCCACGTGAAATATAATATGTAACGAAACGTTTTGTTTGATAGCGTCCGATGTAGATCTATAATTAATCCGTACGTATGAGACATAATGTAAATAGCCGTCCTATAGATGTGACTGAAAATGTTCAAGTCTACATCGTCCTAACCTCAGTGTCCTCTTGTTCTATTGATTCAACGACTCTTCCATTATTAATGAATTGCCGTGTCCCCCCGCATCCGCAGACCCGGTTAAATGCTCAGTTGCACATACCCGTAAGCTATAATATAATATATATCATGTATTAATTGCATTATGTGTCAAACGAACCTGGCACGGTCCGCATATTTACGCGTGTAACGAGCCGATGTTTTCAATAATTATCGACCGTAGGTAATCCCTCTCGGCTCGCGACAATCGACTAAAATACAGGACGTAATAATTTATTAATATAATACTCATATATGTAACGATAGCATAATGAGGCATAAGACTCAGGTTATTGCCCGTTAACATAATACATGTATGTTGAACAACTACCAAAAATCAACAAAAAACGCTCCCAAATCGAAGACGAATACCGAAAATCCGATGCTTAATACGTAACGGTAACGAACAGTAATATGACTGATTACTGTCGTGTGAATAACGAATTTTTATCAATTCTATAAAATATCTTTTTAAAATAACCGTTGCTGCAGAAGAAATAAAATGTATATAACACTTAAGAGATAATGAAATATATTAGTTGAGATCTGCTGCAGTTACACAAAACACGACGCATCCCACATAACACAAATCCAATTCAGATCAAACATTCCTAGAATAAACATGTGTTTTATTCCATCACTAATTCGTATCGTTTAGATTTTTGCCATATTATTCACATAAGTACATATTGTACATTTGTAAAACGCCTCATAAAATTAAAATGAATAAATAAATAATAAACATAACTATAGTAATAGTAAAGTTATTTTTCATACGTGTACAATACATACATCACACACATTACGTACCCGTCAAGGGTTCATCGTAGAACAACATGATTAGTATAATTATTACGTATTCAAAATAATAACAAATATTTGTACGCGTCAAAAACTTCGTTGAATAAAATCACTGTACTAATTGGTTATGAAATTCAAACAGTTCCTTTTCTGTGTAGGTGCATTGCGTGCAAAAATATCCTGTATCTCGACGAGAGGTTACAGTATTATCATTATTATACTTGAAAGACTAGTGACGATCTTCCACGTTATATGTTTCGTGTACAAAACCAGCGTACACAACTGTAATATTAAAACAATATTACATACAAAGGTGTATAAGGTAGTGTATTATATTCCGCAAAACCATCTCATCAACGTCAATTATTAATCAAGTTAAAAAAAAAACCTCATTGAAAACGAAAAATAATAATATGTACAGAACGTAATAATATTCCCAACACCGGGAATCAGTAACAAGCTTCTACGTACACTTGATGAATTACACATTTATTAAAATCATTTAGATATTAATATGAAAAAATATTTACAAATCAGTGAATGGAATAAAAAGGCACACACAACAATCGGTATATTTATTCTACAAACATTTTAAGTACATTATACCGTTAAAATTATAATAATCAAATGTGATAGTATGTACACGAGATTAAATCGTTATAAAACAATCGCACATGCAAACGCGCACATATGGATCTCTGTCCGTGCTGTAGATGGCTACAATCGCTGTTTTACGGACGCACACCCATATGCGACCTTTTTAAGTTGAACGCGCTATCAATAAAATAATAAAAAAAAAACACAAACGGTAACGGTACAATTCTACGTCAACGATCAAATTCTATGTAATATTTTAAATCTAAAATAATTATTACTATTATTGTTTATTATCATGATTACTGGGCACGAGGCTATAATACTAATCGTAACGGCAAGAACAAGAAGCATGAACGCACGACTCTGCACGAGCTCGCGGACCGTTGACGTCGCGTTAATAAATTATTATTATCAGAGCTCATAACTTATAGCTCTAAAGAGGTTGTTACAAGCGCTTTAATATGCTCTTAAATTAAATATATCCATATAAGCGTTTAAATAAGCACAAAAAATACTAAAATATGAAAGAAAAAAATATATATGAAAAAAATGTTCCTTCTTATCATTAAAAAAACATAACATGATCGCTTATCAATCGTGGCGTAATATAATGTCAATAAATTTCTAACTTATACCATAAGAAAAAAATTAATTAATTAACATGAATTTATTACAATTATAAATAATGAATACTACTATAATTACTTATTAATATTAAGAAAATATGTTTTAATGCTACGGAACTGAAAAATACTGAAAAATCAAAGTAGCAAATTTCTAAATATGCAAAAAATAAGTCGATAAAATAGTGTGTATACTTCGAAGTATGCAAATATATGCAACATAAAATTTCATATTTAGTTTGTTCATTATCTGAAACAAATGTATTGCACACATAAATATCTCTAGGACTTCTCAAAAAAAATATACAAATGTTAGAAGTTATGATCCTTGATTATTATTATTTAGTACACTCCTGAAATTTGTTATAGAACAATAATTTAAAAATAAACAACCTACGCATATTTATATCTATTTCGATATGACTCGATATACTACAAGATGTTTCGAAAAACATTTGATAAAACGCTGAAGTCTACGAATTCATTTTTAGCCGTTTGAAATAGGTGACGGAGTTCCACGTTATTTATCACTATAATTTATGAATTTGGAAAGAAACGAATTTCAGAAAACTTTACATTTCACGTGGACGATTATGTATTTTGAATAACAATAAGGGGCTGAAATTTTCAAGAAATTTGGCTCACCTATTAAACAAAGAAAACGGGTTCCGATTTAAATCAAGAATTAGTTTTTTTTTATATCACCGCTATCATCCAACGGGCAACGGTAATACTATCGTTTCTTAATGTTAAAACACCTTGCGCTAAGTAAGAGGAAAAATACACTCTCGGGAAAATATTACAGCCCAGAGCAGCGAATAATACATCTGATATTTGAGAAGAAATTTGTTTCGAGATCAGGGAATCGAGAATACGCCGAACGCGCCTATATTGTCGAATACTTTTTAATCACGTTATAATTTTGAGAAGAATTTTCCTTTGTCTTGAAATTTTTACTATTTTTTTTTAATTAGTTTTAATATTAAGAAATATTTTATATTAAATATGACGTTGATATTCACTTTCGTCTCGTATGGGTAAAATATGCACAAATTTACTTTGAAAAATAAAAATAAAATTATATACCGACGAGATGTCAGAGAAATCATTACGCGAACTAATGATTGCAGAATTTCAACATAAAGTCGTACCCCCGCACAGCATTATTTAATAAAACAGTCCTCGCTAGAGGCCGGAATTATATTTTTTTATAATTTTATGCAGTCGGACGGACGAGGATTCGATATATTTACCAATCATGAAACGTATAAATTAATGACAAAAGTTTTATTTGTATATTTAAGAATATTTCAAGATAAAATAATATTAAGTATAATAAATAATATTAGAGATAATAATATCGATTAATTTTATAGGTTTTCGACATTTTATGTTACAGTGACATAAATATAATTAATTATGTGTTCGATAACAATGATATTAAATTTTGAAAAACATTGTCAGACTTCTGAATGGAAATAATGAAGTACAAACTATGGATAATTTTTCAACGGCTATAATAACTGATTTGCAGCATGTTCCTGTGACTTCAGTTGAAGTCGAACGTTCTTTCAGTATATATATAAAAAAAATATTTAACAAACCGTTGTATCAATATGACTCATAAAATAAAATATTGTTGTCAACTGTTTTCAGACATTTTCTTAATTAAAAATACGACATACAGTTTAAATTTTTTTTTAAGCTGTACTTTTTTATTATATTACTATTTATATCAGTTTTTTGAATTCCGTACTTTATTCCTTTGCATATTTTATCACATTTTTAAATAATATCAGAAGAATAGGTTCAACTTTTTAAGAGAATATTAACATATTATTATGGCTATCTTAAGATAATATTATTCCGGCCTGTAGTCATCACGAATTGTTCGTATGTTAATAGAACGATACAATATTATTACGTTTTATTAATTTTCTGCAATGCAAAATTCGTATGCTCACAGAGAATAATTTTTATTCGAGAATATTAATTATTCGACGAATACATGCCAAATAATAATGTATAATGATAAAAAACTAAAATAATGTAAGGCAATCAATAACCGTCGATTCCGATACGGGATACATATTTAGAACTCGCGAGATAAACAGCATATACTCCGATTGATTAGATTACTCCACTCCATAAGAAAGAGTGACAAACAATATCAATACCGTTATTAACGCCATGCAAAGGAACCGAGTGGATATTATACAATGATAATGATGAGTGTATATGTTTGAGCAGCACGCGCGTGTACAGTTATAACTTGTCTATGTGCTATACGCGCTAGTGTATACGTTTCGTAAATTACAATAATAATTTTGTTTTGAAATATATAACGAGAAACCCTCAATGTCGATGTCGATGATGGCCGTGAATAAAAGTACAGAAGTAATAATGTGCAAATACGGATAGTTTGGAAGTGTACGTGCGTTAAATCATCGTCACGGAACATTTGTATGTATAATAAGAGTAATGTACTAGAATATTAGTCGTACTCTCGCGTACCTCTCCAGTCGACGTTTTACGATTTTTCGTAAGTAGGTATAAGTTAAATGGACAGTTGATGTGGCTTTTCAAAATACAGTACTGCGAAACGCAAACATCGAATGGGCTCCCGCCAGCATTGTGTTTTGGTTTGGGTTGCTCTTGGTTTTGTACAACAAATTACTGATTGCATAATACTTTTTTTTTTAAATTTTTTTAGATAATCTATTAAATATATATATATTAAATAAAAATAGTGTTAAACACGGGCCTTCCTAAATTGAAGCGTTCGAACACCACGCCATTCCTTTTTAATTCAACAGTGATCCCACCGAGTAGCATTTTATCGTTCAAAATGTTTCCCTCGTAAGATGATCTTCACATAATACGATACCGGTGCCCCAAATAATGATTTTGTACAAACATTCAAACCAAAAAAACAGAAAAATTACTACTCTTCGATAGTACGAATATGTACCACCTCCTAAAAACGTGTAGGTGAGCTCACGATATTATGAAATATATCAAAAACTAAGCCAGGGGGGTCGACTTATCTCAAACCAGACTAGAGGCAAACGATGTACGTGGCCACTAAGAACGATCGGACTGCTGCAGATGACGTGACACCACAGATATATCTCCTACTCGCTGCAGCGGACGTGGCACATACACACACACATACACACATACGCACATAAATCTAGATCGGTCAGATGTCACAATGATATAATGTTTAGCGAGAAATCGAGATACTCAATGTTAAACTTGCGACCGTTTTGTTCTTGTTTAAAACCTCAGTAAAACCATAATATATTATAATATACAAAGTACAAGTTTTTCGAAGCCGCTTGTCCGTGCAGCGCAACAAGTCTGAAGGCGGAAAACCGCTTTTGGAAACCCATCAGGACGTCATGTCGGTAACAACGCGGATACGATGAAGACGGATGAAAACGTTTGCCGGGACACGCACGTCAATCGTCCTTTCTGCTACCATTATCCTACTACTTGTCGTTCAGTTTTCCTTTTTTTTCTCCGCCTCTTTAACTTACTCGGCCCCCAGGGTTTCGTCCAGCCCGTCCATACCCGAATAGATTTGTGTTCGCAGTCTAGGAATAAAACGTATACAAACGCGTATCGACCGGGTATAACATATTATTATCAGCCGCGGCCGAGACGTGTTTATTAATTGCGGCGTGCCTGTTTTATTATTTTTATATATTTAAGAATTCAAGCGCAAAAAATTATACGACATCTAAAAGAAGAAAAAAAAAAGTTGTTACGAATCCGTCTCCGACCATATTTCCAATACGTATACGCAGAACCAGGAAGGGACTTAATAACGGTATTTTGCGATGATTCATTATGCAGATCTCGTCGTGTACTTCCCTATAATAAAGAAAGGATTATTTTAAACCACCTCTTTTTAATTGTTTCTTTCAGATTAGATACATCGTACACGTATCAACTCATCGTCAACAAGCACTCCCTCCTCCAAAACATGAAATCCCGCGATCAACGTGAAGTATTACCCATCTGCATTTTCACGAAGGTGAAAAAAAATACCAATTAATTATATCATACTCTTTGCCAAAAATATAGATAAATATTTCTGAATAATGGGCGATTGTAAATTGCGCCCACATTAAGTTGGTAGTAAAAATACTATAGTAAATTGCGCTCATAATATCTACTATCTAAGTGACCTTGAATTTATCGATACCTATTATGTGTATTTTAAAAATATTGTTGTTCATTTATTGGTGGATAAGCCGAACGTTTATCGCTATAATCGATATCTATATAAGCGATATCAATGCTTTTACGTATATACAACAACTTTATGTATAGGTAATATTTTAGTAAGCCGTTTGCACGCAACAGTTAAACATTGTATAAATATTCGTATTATGGATATTATACATACTGAAAGCCAGAAAAAAAAATGATGTTATAATATACCAAAATTTTAAATTTTCAAAATTAAAACGTGAGTTGTCTTCGGGTGAAGCAAAGTAGCGATGTGCTGTAAAAACGTTTAAAGCATTTTTGAAAACTATAGGAGAAAAAAATTACTAAAAAATTAATTTTCCTACTTTTATTAAATAATTTATTCATCTCAAGTAAACTAAAAAAAAAACATTTTTGGAGGACAATGATAGTCGCCTCTTCTGGGTAATGCTAAATGACCATCATAAAAATAATATTTCTATTGGGCGCAATTACTATATTAATTTACAATTGCGTAATTTACTATACAGACATTTGTACCTGAAAAATATAGGCGCAATTTACTTTCTTTTTTTTTTTTAAATAAAATATCGTTTATTGAATATTTACAATCTATACTATTATATGTACAATGAGTAAATTTGATGGAGGAATGACAGTGATGGGACGGTGAAAAAGGAAGCTCACAATAGAGCTACCTTTGCATGAATCTTAAATTAATTTTGAGTGTTGAGAAGATCTCAGGACCATTTCCGATTAAGGCGTCGGATAGGGTTACCTGGAAATGTTTTAGAATGAAGTTAAGATAAAAGTTGGTTTGGGTGGCTTTGAATTTTGAAGTGGAGTCTTGAATAGAAATTGGCTGCAGTCTGGTTGATAGATGGAACATTGAGGTCTTCGTGTAGAGCGGTGTTTGTGACGTACCATGGGGCTTTAGTAACTATACGGAGGCAGATGAATTGGAACGCTTGAATTGTCCTGAGGTTTGAGGGTTTGGCAGTACCCCAGAGAGCTATACTAACCTACATTGGTTGTAGGAGACTTTTGTATAAAAATATATGGTTGGATAAGTTTATATTGGATTTGAGGAGAGGTCTGATTAAGTGAAGGCGGGAGTTAAGCTGTTTTATTTTACTTTTGAGATGGGGACCCCAGGTGAGTCTCCTGTCAAGTAGGAGACCAAGGTATTTAGCTTCCCTTGAGTAGAGGATTACTGAGTTGTTGAAAGAAACTTCAGGACAGTCCTTTGATCTGAAGGTAAAAGTGACGTGTGTAGATTTGAGTTAATTTACTTTAATTTTCCATATTTTGCACCATTTTGAAAGCTTGTTGAGATGGTTTTAGAGAAGGTGACTGCAGATGAGTGGATCGTGGTCTTAAGCTAGAATGGCAGTATCGTCAGCATACGTGCCCATGAGAGTGTTTTCGGAGGAAGGAATGTCCGCTGTAAATAGGATGTACAAGAATGGGGCAGTGTCCTTCCTTGCGGGACGCCGGTAAGTAAATCGTGAGATTAGTATATCGCAATTTACTACTCAAAAATGTATGCCTGTATAATACCGAACGCAATTTACATTTGCCCTGAAAAATTCCTCTCAATACAATTATTGTGATAAACTGAAGGAGCAGGAATGCTTATTAGACACGAGTTTTTATGTTTGTTTGTTACACGGTAAATGGATATGACAATTATAATTATTGTAACAATCTATTCTCGCGCGCGTGAGAAACGCATCGTTAAAATATTATGATTCCTTCGGCAGTTATACCTACATGGAAATTTCTACATATTAAATACACGGGATATAGGTACGATTTAGATAATTATGTATGAGATGAACGTAGCTCATAGATACCTAAATCATTTCATCCGCGTTACGTTTTCCGATTTATTTTCGTTCCAGTGCCTCGAAACCCCGTTTACGACTTATATGTACTTTGGTCTTCATAGTTCATGTGCGTGCTACCAACGCTTATAATTACAACGATATAATACAATAACATACACAATGAGTTAAAGTAATCGTACCGAAATGGTTTCGAGTAATTGCAAGAGAAGAGGACCTAGTATATTATCTGCAATTTGTCACACCCCACGAGCGGAAGTGCGGCCAACCACTCGGGACAAACGCCACACATTTAGCATACACAAGATGGTCTTTTTTACTTATGTCCTTTCTGCCGTCAGCGGTGACTGTCGAACCAGAGCTTTTAAGTAGCCAACAGAGAGAAGAAAACGTAGTTGTTTGATTTTTATTTCTACTACCGGGCCGAAAAACGATTTTTTTTTTTTTTTACAAAAGACACCGAAGTTGCGTAGAAAATTCAAGTTTTCATTGTTTCCATTGAGTAAACATACACGCTGATTTTGAATTATCGAACACAAAAAATTTGATACCGAAAAATGTTATTTTAATGGAACGAATGAGCGAACAATGCCGTACAATACAAGTTCCCAAGTTAACAAGAAAACGTTATTTCCCAACCAGACGGGGGAACAGGAACGAATTATTGCGCTTCGAAAAGGAACTTTCAGTTTTTGCGCGGAAACGTGGGCCGCGAGGGGAAAGCAACGATTACGACACATCGGTCGAGTGGTTTTTCGTGGGGTCATAAATAATTTTATATAATATTATCATAACGTTCTATTGTCGAGTGTAAAAAATATAACAAAACAAAATGTCATCGTAGAAAACAAAAGATTTTGAAAAACAAAACCGCACTTGTCAAAGTCACGGCTCGGCCGCGTGGTCTTTGGTTGATTTTTTTATTTTTTTCCGTACAAAAGACAAGAGCAGTGTATTGTTCAGAGTACTCACGTTCCCAGAAGGTCTTTCACTTCGTACTTGTCTTCGATGGACTGAGACTTTTCTGCGTCCTTTTTCGACTTTTTCGACACGTCCTTCTTGCCGAACAGCGGCATATCGGCGGGGGCGATAGCGAATCGGTAGAAAAAAAACGGACAAGCCGAGAACAGCAACGGTGGTAGGGGGAGAAGGGAAAAAAAATCACGGGAAAAACGGGTACGCGACTTACGATCGCATCACGACGGTGGTACGCGTTGAGACGTCGGAACGTTTGTTGTTATTGTTATTATCGTTAGCCGGACGAGCCAGCGACGGCGTTTCGTGAAAAAATCACAGGAGAAAGGGGGAGTCGCTGTGCTCGCTGGCGCGTGAAAGACAGCTACGGCGAGTGACAGGAAGAGAAAAAGACGAGGTGGTGAAACGGACGCGCGCGAAATAGCGATCGCGGTGTACAACAGCGATACGGGTACGGAGAGAGAACGAGTGACAGAGAGACGGTGAGCGAGCGAGCGAGAGAGAACGAGAGTGAGTGAGTGAGAGAGAGTCACGTCGTAGTAATCGCATGTGCGGTCAGTGCGGTGCGGCTGACGCGATACCACTGTCGTCGTTGGAGTCGGTCGAACGAAAGCAGCGGCGTCGGCGGCGGCGGACAACAGAGTTGAACCGGCGCGCTACCGTTGCCCGTCGTGTGCACTCGGCGCGTGGTGGGAACGGACCGGAGACGTGCGCGCGTCGTCGTGATCGCGTGCCGCCGCGGCCGACGGATTTCACTCTAGTCTTCTCGTGCACGCGTCCGATTTTTAGCTTTTTTTCGCTGTTTCACCACGTAACGATCCCCACGAACACCCGTTAACACTTGTGTCGTTCACGTACTCGGCACGTACCGTAGAATGTTAGCCCCAAAGGCCGAACGAGTTCTTTTCTCGCTTTATTTTTCTTCTCCTCCCCTTTGGAGAAAGGGGTCGATACAGAACCCCCGTAAGCCCTTCGAGGGTGCGACAAGAATTTGGTGTTCATTTTTCTTTCTCTAGGTAAAAATACCGTAGCGCCCGGAACGAAACTTCAAAACGCGCCCTTATGTATTTTTAATGAAAAAGTATTATTACTATTTGATATTATCTTTAACAACCGCTTCGATCAATATAAAAGGCGTTTAATTTTTTGTAAAATAGAATACTCAACATTGACCGTTGCAATTTTTAACATTACATGCTAATTTTTCATTTTTGTGTCCAAAGCATAGACTTCTCTCACCCCTCTTCATACGACTCTGTTAGATACTTCCGATGTAATAAATCAAATATTATAAAATGTTATATACTTACAGTAAATATTATTATTCGTCACTTATGAATAGAACAGAGGACTTGAAGCATAATTATTATGCATAATCACAAAATTAGCAGAGTACGAAACAAATATGTTTCATGCTTAGCTAGTCTTGACATTTTATTTTGCATAAAAATTCATGTTTCGATGTTTTTTTATTATAATGTATCTTAATATAATATATCTTTTTCGTTTTTTATTTTTAGACAAACATTTCAAATAATTTATCATTTTATCAAAAATTTTCCGCCGAGGATTTTATTTCATCTTTTTTACAACCGAAATATTGTTGAATTAAAAATAATTTTACATATTAATCATATAATACGGTTTTCGAATGTTCTCAGATGCGTAATAGAATAGAAATACGTCTCGAAGATCACCTATTTGATACATTTTATTTATAAACAGTAAACACGTGTCTACATCACACAACTTCCGTCAGAACGTTTACGATTCCATAATGATACCAACAAATTTCATTGCACTGACTGCTGTCAGTCGTTGTTGTTAATAATTTAATATTTTATTCATTTAGTCATAGTTCTGCCGTCTGCGTCTACTCTTAATTTGTGTCATTTTTTCAAATTTGTGTACTGTTTTAACATTAAAATGCCGAATGATAAACAATATTTCAACAATCAATTAAAATGTTATTTATCGGAATATTTGTCGATGTGTTTTTGACTTTGGATAAAGTTCTATTCTACAAGTATAATGACGTTAAATTATGATGTGAAAACAATTTAATGTTACTCAATATTTAAATTATTAATTTTTCAAATAAATCGCTTTAAAAAAATATTATTATTTGACAAGTTGAAAACACATATTTTCGGCTGTATACGAATTGCGTCCCAAAATACAAAAGTATACATCGTGAATCCGAGTTGCATTTGCGATGTTTGCAAAACACAACTGAGTTGCGTCCGCGATGTTTGCAAAACACATCCGAGTTACGTCCGCAATTTTCTCGCGACCTGTTATATAAATATATATCATTTATGCATTGGTAAATTTTTGTTTGCCAATTTTTGAACAAAGTCAAGACGTGTTATATTTTTGTTTTCAATTTCAGTCATAGCATTTTTAATAAATTCTTCTTTTTCCACATCCACTCTTCGTTTGTTACTTAAATTTGAACTTCGCATTTTTATACAAATATCTGTTTGAACATTTTTCAATACTTCAACAAATTGAAAAATATTAGGATACTATATCAGGATAAAATATCTAAAACTGCTGAGTGTATTGCATGTTTGAAGTCTGCATAAATTATACTTATATGCAAAATGTAATAGAATGTCGAAGTACCTAAGACCACGCTAACATAAACAAAATTAATTTCCAACAATAAATTGTAAGGTGGTATTTACAGATAAGATATCGATGATAATCGAGATTATCTACGAGTTCATAACTAAACAATATTCACAGTTGCTGAAAACCCCATTGCCGGAGCATAAGCGAAAATTTGGTAAAATTAGTAGGGGGGCTGAGCATTATTTGCTCATTACACCTATAGATACCCGTGTACTCAATTATTTATTTCAACAAGGCAATTTACAAAGTTTGATAATTTGACATATTCAACAATTTAAAAAAAAATACAATTAAGTGCCTTATCTTAAACATTTTTGGAATAGGTATTCGAAACAGAAATTAATAATTAATTAAATTAAACAACCAATGCGGTTATTATGATGTATTTTTAATATTACACTAATTACGATCGTTCCAAGTCATCCAAGTCATGAGAGTAAGTTTGTAAAATCTTACAAATTTGATTTAATTTTTATCACAGAATATTTTTTTTTAATTCAGTTATTAAAAATGCATTTTACAATTATAATAATTATTGTATTTTTAGTCACTTAATAATTTTTAGAGCTAGGGGGCTAAGACCTGTACTTTAAATTTCTGGAGGGGGCTTAGTCCCCTCAAGCAACCCCCTCCCCCAATTTCCACCTATAGGCCTGAGAAAACCGCGGACGCAACTTGGATATGTCGTGACAAAACCGCGGACATAACTCGGATGTGGTCGTAATAAAATCAAGGATGCAACTCGGACAAAATATCATTTAGGGACACAATTCATATGCGCCGATATTTTCGATATTAATTTGGTACAAATGAAGCCAAAGAAAATTACCGAGCTTAGTATGTATTCTTGTATGGTTTCAACAACAAGACGCCAACTTGTTACACTTCAAGAGAAACAATCCCTTTACTGCGTAAGAAGTTCCCGGAAAAACTAATCTCGTTACATGAAGACCAAAACTATCCGCCTCGATCTTACGACTTGACGTGTGATTTTTTCTTATAGGGATATTCAAAGTCACGAGTTTACCAGAACAAAGTTCGAAATGTCTTAGAACTAAAGCAAAAAATTCGTCGTGCCCTCAACAAACTTGATGGGACAATGTGTGATCGAGTGATATTACATTTTATGGAAATAATAATCACCTGTAGGGCTATTAGGGAGGGCCATATACCCAATATTGTTTTTCATTGATAAACCTTAACTTCTCCTAAAAAGAATGATATATTTGTAATGTTTTTTTTAAAAAAAATAAATTTAATTTATAGCAGATTTAAGTCCTGCGTTCTTTTTGATCCTATATTTTTATATTACTTACATAACACACATTATCGAAAAACGTAAACAACATTTTTGACGATAAAAATATGGTCATATATGTCACAGGTATATAAGAGTTATTTAAGATTAATAGAGACTTACTTGAGGTTCTTCAACAATTATATTTATCTAATCACGTTATAACTAATAGATATAAGAAATATTCAATTCTATCGAATTTGTTCCATACTATTTAGTGAGTTTTTAGCATTTGTTATAGCTTTTTCGAAAATAGTCATTAAGAAAAAAAACGTTGTACACAATATGCATACAACATTATACATTTTTTTATAATCCGTTTAGTAAAAAGTCTCGATTTACCGGATAATCGAGGTTCTACTACTTGTCTGTTATACAAGAACTGTATTAGACATTTTTCATAAGTGGTCGTTGAGTACAGTCTTGAAATTTTGAAAAAATTTATATCGATATACGAGCAGACTTTGTATAAACGCTAAAAATAAGACCATTAATTGGTGAATCATGAATTGACTAGATAATTTATATACCTCACAGATCATAAAAGAGCATTCAAGTATTATGTCAGAGAACCAAGCTAAAACTCAAATTTGATATTAGCATCATATCTATCAAAATTCGAATTAATATGTGAAAAAAAAAGTCGATGAATTACAGACACCAATCGTCCAAGGAAAGAGTGCAAAATTATTTATGTTACGTTAAGTAAAAATACACGTTTGAACATCCTTGATCAAAAATATCACAATTGAAAAACAATAAATGTCAACAAATGTCTAAACAATTTGAACAGCTGATTTTTCAGTGAAAAGATGTTCTATCGATAGCTGCATTTACCACGATAATCAACAGTAGGTAAAAAATACCTAAATATTTAATAGGAAAAAGCGTCAAATCGAGAAAATTGGCACTGTTATAACAAAAATAAACAACTATATATGACTTTTCAAATCGGTTTAATTTTTATAGAATGAGGTCTAAGTGTATTATTAGTAAAAATGTATGTAAAAAGATCCACAATGAAAGAGTTTAGAACCCCCCAAAATCCCCCCTTGCGCACGATCCTGACTCCCATTCATTGGTTTTGTAAATTTCTTCTAACCTGCACAAAAGTTTCCCGTAACTCTAAACACTGTCAACCAATTGGGCACTAGAACGCGTTTCACCTGCAGAGGGTAGTTATCGCTCATTACTGGAATCTTTTTATTGGTTATTTTTTGGTTTTTTCACGTATTCGATAAAAATTATTAATTTTGTGTTTTAAGGTGATATGCAGTAATAATATTTTACGACTGCTGAAAATTTCTTATTAAGGAATAATATTTCAAAACATACACAATCACTTTAATAATCAATTATAATTAATAATAATCAACAATCGTCTACATGAGTATATTTTATCGTAAATAATTTACCACACGTCAATTGATCGCAATAACAATAACAACAGCTTATATTTGGTATTCGAATATAATTTGAGATATGTATATATATTTATATAATTTTTTGCGTTCGTTTACATTACATTTTTGATAATTCTAATTAAAATAAGCTATCCAACCTTTGAATACAAGTAAAAACAAAATGTTGTTATATATATTATTAAATGGTCAAAAGTACGAACTATGAAATACATTGATATAAATTCAGTCTGTAACGTCCTTGATTTATCTTACAATACAGTATTATTATATTTCATGATAAAGAAAAGTTTTTCAAAGTCGATGGTTAATTTGATAATAATATATGATATTAAAAATCAATAATTTTTTCGGTAAACTATTGTTCATGATGATAAATGTCTGTACAATAAAATGAACGAGATAGTAATTGACGTATAACCCGTGTATTAACTATTGTATTCAGTGGCATGAATTTAATTTTCTTATGAGGGGGAGAAATTAAATTATGTTTATCGAACACGAATTAAAGACTTAAGTCTTTATGAATCTTTATGAACTAATATTGTTTTTTACTATACTTTCTTTGTACTGTTTAAATTGTAACTAAGCATACTAAACATTTTTTTTTAAATAGCATTTTAACATATAAATGTATACTTTACAAAGGTTTGTGATTCTATAATTTCAAAAATCCATTACTTATTTCAAGAGAGTCGCCAATTCTATAGATCTAGATAAGCTATCGTCAAACAAAAAAGATTGAGAACCACTAACGTATAGTAAATATCTTATTTTTCTGATTTACAATATATTAGTGGCTTTATAAAAGACGTAATTATATTTCGATAATGTGATGAATTTGGAATAGCTAAACTCTAGACTGTAACAAATACATAAGTTGCCTTCCCCCCCTAAAATAACGCAACTTTATTTAACGTGTTCTAGATATATCATACGTGTAGTCACTGAGTAAGATTATTTTTAAAATATTATAAACCAGGAATGGAGATATTGATTCAATTTTCGATAATATTATTTTATACGCATTTTATTAGCTATTTTTGTTTGGCGAATACAACAAAAAAAAAAACAAAAATTTGCATTTTGGAATACCTATTTATTTTTCATAAATTATCTGTGTACCTATTACAGTGGTAACTCGTAAACATTGCGTTCTTATTTTAATTAATATATTTAAGTTTTTGATATTTGTGATTTATACATAATGAAGTGTACAACTTAAAGTAATCGTGGGAAATATTTCCGGTAAAATATCATATTGTTTTATAATTTAAATATTTAATTTTGGTTTTCAAAGTGTGGGTACATAACAGCTCTATTTTTTTTCTTCATTAGGCTTATTGTACCAAAAAAAAAAAAAAAAACATGTCTACTTTATGTATATTCTTCGTTGAGTCATGGATATTTACCTATACTGTACTTCTTCTAATGCCACACAAATTACGTGTTTGTATTTACTTATTTATCATACATTTTTTAAGATTTATAACTTTTGAATTGTGTTTTTATTGACATTTTTTTTTCTATTCGAGTATGTATTAATTATTTGCCTATTTGATAAAACGAACAATGAAATCAATTATCATACAGATATTGAAACACATAGTAGATATCATTACAATTTTGCATAAGCAATTAAGCTAAGCGTGTAAAGTCCCAAATAATAAAATATTAAACCAAACGGTACATTAACTAATGTACATTATAATATGTATAAGACATTAGCTTACAACTTTTATGACTTTTAAATGTTTTTTAAAAGATGCTCACATAAAAGTTCTGCATTAAATTTGTTAAATACATTGCATTGCATTAAAGAGGACTAAATCTCACCGCCCTTCCAAGCAAAGGAATTATTTTGCAAAACTATTATTTTCTTTAGTAAAAAAATTAATAATTTATTCTACACATTACTTTATTCACAATACCAGTATAGCGTACGTATTATTACGCACTATCTATGTACCATAAAAATTTTTAGGATCAGTACCCACATACTAGAATTCTACATGCTGTAAATATATATACATTTTCTAAAACAAGTAGGTATTGTATAAAAATATTCGATTCTTTTGATTATAAATATATTTCAGTTTATAATATATCGTATAATTTAACGATTTCTGTAAACAATATACTTTATAAGATAAATACGAAAAAATAACAATTAAACTATTATATTAAATTCTAATGGCAAGTCCTTATTGCTGTATCCGTTGCATTTATTTAAATACATGTGAAAAAAATCTTAAATCACTGAATCATAAGATTCACGTGAGGTCGATGTAAAATAACCAAATATTTTCATAACTAATTGTTAATCTGAATCTAACCTGATTTCTTTGAGGTACAATACATATTAATTAGTGTATTATAAAATGATTAAGCTTTAAACACTAAATTTTAAAGGTTTTACTAAGAATATACTCGTACTCGTTTATACAGTAAAAAAAAAATCATCAATTTTGAATTGATTTATTTTTTGGTAAGCATTTAAGTATAAAAAATTAATTATAATAAATTATAATTATTATTATTATTCTTAACTTTAAATAATTAAAATCAACCAATTCAACTGGTCTGATATTGAATTATTGTGAATCGGTATCTTAAAAGAAAAACCTTATATTTCAGAATATGAAATTAAAATAGTATCATGTCAAATGAAATTGCCAAGGCTGGACAAGTTAATGATATTTTTTAACTGAGTTAAGTTAATTTAGTTCATATCCAATTAAGTTAAAAAAAAAGTGCTGATATAAGTAATATATATATATATATATATATATATTAACATTTTACAACAGATCTTATTTAACATTAATGATAGTGAAAACGCAAAAAAATCTTATTAGACTTTAATTAGAGTAGAAAAATATATATTTCTTTATTGAGATTGCTTACAAACATTCAAATATCAAATTTATGGTAGTTTATTTATCGTTTGTTTTTATTCATTTTTCATACAAATCATATATGATAAATATTATTAAAAAAAAGTATTCTTTTCAATAACAGTATGAAAACTAAAAATAATTACTACAGCTGAAAGTGTAACTATACAATTATACAGACAAAAATGTATACAGTTGATACAAAACATTAAAATAAATATATAATATTATTTAATTTTATTACAATCTAAACAAATAAAACAATACAATTGACTCTTTGGCGCAACCAGGATTGGTTTTGGGGAGGGGAGTTGTGAATTTTGAAAAAATGCGCATTTTATGCAAGAGTTTGGTAGGTATAAGGAAGTAAAATTAAGTTAGGTTTTTTAAGTAAAATATTTAAATTACAAATTAAACTGTTTAACTTTTATTTTATACTATGATACCACAAAAAAAAGTATTATACAATCAACTATCAAGAAATCGTAGTAACAAGGTTACTGATGTTTTAAAATGGAACGGAAAGTTACAAAACGTTCCATATTGTCATGCTATTATTGTAATCAATAATATGAATAATATTCAAATTTCATATCAATCAGCCATTTCGCGTCTTCAAGATAAATCATTTTTTTTCCTACGTAGAATTTATAAAAACCTCAGAAAAATTTGGAGGGGAGTCATAACTCCCAAACCTCACCCCTAGTTAGTGAATTAGTTAACGCCACTGAATGGACAGATTAATCAAAATAACTATTGAATCTCAATAAAAGAGTCATCTCAAAATGTTAATCAACTATTAAATTTCTTCTCTAGTTCAATAATATTTTATAATATCTTTCTTATTTAATAATATTATAGATTATGGAATAATTCTAATAATAATAGAGTACAATAATTATTAAGAATTATTTAGTCAATGATAATATGTACCTATTTTAGTAATATAGATTTACGGCCACATTTTATGACAATCGTAACGTAATTCATGGGTAACATGGCTATTTTTACTCAATAGTCTGAAGACAGTTGAGTACTTTTCCCGGGACCGGTGGAACTCCAATTAATAGTTAATACCGAGATAAGTTTTATGGTCTCAACAAAAAATTCTTCAAATTTTTTATTTTTATATTTTTCAAAATTCCATGAACTTTTTATCGAATGTGGTATTTTACAAAAATATTTTTCTGGTCTTGAAAATCAAAATTAACTTAAATGAGATAAATGAAAAAATAATACGTTAATTTTAAGTTTATTTGTAAAGAAATGAGTTAAATTAATAAGTTAACTTTATTTATCAGTAATATAATAAGTTAAGTTAATAAGTTAAATTAACTTAACTTTTAATTTATTAACTCTTTAATGCCCAGGCTTGGAAATTGCTATAGATAAAATAATAAAATGGTTTTGTAAATGATATGTATCGAGAACTTTTCACGATGAAAAAGCACCCCACGTTATATTATTTATATTTATGTTGAGTTAGTTTAGAAAATAAAAATACTATATTATTCATTAATCATAAAAGGTTTGGACTAGAATTCATTTTTATTTCATATTATTTTCGTTTTATAACAACGATTAAATTGTTTTCTCGTACCAATAATACATGCTGTTCCCACTAAGTCAAAATTAATATAATAAACGTCATTTGTAGTAAATGTAATAAAACAAGTGGTTAGTTGTACTTATTTAAAACTAAATAAAAATTTTAACTAAAAAATAAAAAAAATCATTCATTTCGGCCTTGATATTATATTTATTAGGAAAAATATTCATGTTTTTAATTCTATATCACAAGGTGATTTTGAATTCCTTCTTAAACAGATCAATTTTTTTATGTTTTTTTATCAGAAAAAAAATGGTCTCTGACACAAAAACATAACACACAGGTATAACATAAAATATAATAATATAATGTTATGATTATTCGTAATCTTATGGTCTAGGGCAGGGGTCTTCAACCCGTGGCCCGCCCTGTCATATATGCGGCCCGCGATCACATTTTAAATGTTTTCATATTAAAAATAAAATAAAAAAATTGTAACTAAAAAAAAAAAAAAAAAAAAAAAAATGTTTATCTATTTATGTTTTAATAATAATAATTTGTAATTTTAAATGTACCCAATTAATTTTAAAAATTGTAAGAATAAAACTGAATTTTTATATAAAATACATGTTATTACTACGAATGCGGCCCGCAAGGTTTAAAAATAATAATATGTGGCCCGCTGCATATAAAAGGTTGAAGACCCCTGGTCTAAGTCCTAGACTCTAGGAAATATACATAATTTAAACAAAGAATTTTATTTGTTTTATTTTGTGTCAAACTTAATACATTCATCGTTTAATATTTTTATTGTTATTGCTTGTTTAAAGCTTAATATATAATTTTCTTATAGTCTCTATAACGAAAAATATTCTAAAACCTTTAAATTATAAATAAGTTTATTTTAAACAGGAAATAGTTTTAATATTTTATGTAATAACAGGCTTATTGCGAAATTATACTTTCAACATTACGAGGGGTCCAGGGGAAGTCATTATTAATATTCGTTCATTTAAATGTCTATGTTTTTTAAAATTATGAATTAAATTTTCATTGATGCTAAAATAGTAATCATGAGTATTGTATTATTTTATCATGTATCATAGATGTGAAATTTAAAACGCTATTTTAAATAATAATAAATTATGATTTTTATTCATTTGTCACTTAACATTTAATTTATTACAACTTTTTACAAGCCTATAACTTAGAGGCATAAAAATAATATAACAATGTTATAAAAACATTTACACAGGAATAATGAAACTAATATACATAGTACATTTAAAAATTAAGATGATAGTCATCACGTGTTAAATATAAAAAAAATACATTTGAATTTGTTTTAGTACGATAAATTATAATTTATTTTAAATAATAATTTGTAGTTAATAATTAATCGAAGTAAGTAATGGGTTATAATTTTATATTATAGTTAGTCTTTCCACTTAATTAAATCCGATATACTTATGTGTGTGAATGACTATGAAGCCATTCACATCCGAAATAAATATTAAGAAATAATCACTCGTATGATCCAATGACGTCTTTCAAGTTAAAATATATTTAATTTTCACGATAAAAAATAATTCCAGTGAAATGCAATGGCCTGAATCAAAATATTTTGATAACCATTTCTAAAACTGTCAAAAAACGATTCTGAATCGCGTTTAAAAATTATCAGCTCATTCATAGTATGATTTCACGTCAAAATCAAAATACGATTAATCGAGACTTCCGTATATTGCTTAGAGCTTATTATATATAACGAGATGTCTGTGTTACTGGAAATATGTTATTACATTACTGGACTCTAGATTATGCCACGACACGCCATGGTGCCTTCTCGAGATGCAAAAATATCTGACCTACAAACGGTCCAAAATTAAATTCTTTTATTACCATTAATATACGAATGTACAATAAGCCCGATAATTATTATACATTCGATGCCCACCATGTCAACAAGGGTGAATCCAGACATTTTTTACGGGAAGAGGGGTGCTAGTTATACATGTACAAATAGAATAATGGTAAGTTATATCTTAAGGGACAAAGTTAAATTTTATAACAATTAAAAGAATAAAGCAATATAATATTATGGTATTAAAAATTTATAGTATACTTTATTTTATAATACAAAATCAAAATTATACTATTTATATATATTTTATTATCAAAATCTTTATTTTTATAATACAAACGTTGTTGTGGTTTTTATTTGGAGAATCTGTTAATTTTATTTTTTATGTTATTTCCACTCTCAGCATTTATATTCTTATGGATATACATAAGTGCCAACTATTTCGATTTTTCTTCTCTCATTCTTACCCAAGTTTAAAGCAGCCCTAAATAGGATAAACTTATTTCTGCTGTTACAACAGAAACTGACAATAAAATTATAAATTTTAAAAAACGAAGTATGTATTAGATAGTCATTTTGATTTAAATAATTTAATTTCTCTTATGAGCAAAATAATATTTTTAAACTCAAGACTTACTAATAAAGAAATATTGTTTTTTTTTTTCATGGAAACAACCGAGATAGACATATAACAGCGTTCCTGCAGCAACGAATATAACGTTTTAATAATTTTTATGACAACACACAGTATGATATAATAGATTGATTCAAGCTACAACACCATTATTGGTATGTGGCTTGTATGTACAAAAAATTACACTTGAATTCGTACGCTGTAAATTATTCGTATTATGCTATTTGTAGAAAAAAAAATATAGGATTTTTACCTATGAATAAAAAATAATTGAACAATTTTTTAGCCATGTATAAAAAAATGTTTTTTGGGGATTTTGAGGCACTCCTTTCAACCTCCTTTAGAGCTTCGTTTGTAAGTCAATGTAAAATATTGTATGGTTATATTTAATAAATAATCAATTTTATTGTTTAAATGCAAAGTTCACGTGGAGAAAAATATGAACATAAATTAGTTAAAACACATTTAATTTATTTTAAAATCAACATAATTTATTATGGAGCCCATAAAAAATAATTATACCTTTTTAAATATTTTAAATAATAATTACCGATTTTGTAAAACATTTATCATAATGATGTATTTACATATCCCCGTAGTTATGCACATATTTATTACTCCTGATATTTTGAACGTAATATTAAACATAAAATATGAAATTAATTTTTAACTTATTCTTATTAGTTTTTAATTTTAAAATAAAGATATAAGTTACTGCCATAACTATTTAAACTATTCATCAAGAACTATTCAGTTCTTCGATAAATTAACTCATAACTTAGGTAGTAGATTGCTTTAATTCTAACTTTTCAACTAGTTAATTACCAGGTATATTATTTTATTGCACATAAAGTAAGCAATTTCAAATTACGCAAGTGAAGTTACGAAAACTGTGCTTGTAATATCTGATTTAATTGAATTTAATGAATTAGCTTTAATATTGAATTTACTTTTTATACGTTTTTATACTTCTGATAACATAAAATTAACTTGATTAATTAATATATATATAATATATATATAATTATAATATATATATTATATATTAATATATATATAATATATATATCCATTAAACTAATGGATTTAATGATAGAAAGAATATAAAATAAATGTGTATACAGTTGAACACGTCTCCACTGTTTTTAATGCGAATGAGTGAAATGCAGTGAAATTAAATGCAATGTGTTATTGCTGTTGTACTTCAGGTTATTAGACCATCGTGATCGGCTAAACTAATCATAATATTTCGGGACTAAGGTAATCACATTATACATCGTAAAATCACATAGTATATATATTCATTAATATATATACATATACCATATATATATATATGCATATTGTATGATATATATGCATATTTGTTTAACTGATCAATATGTCCATGAATAAATCTCCTGTTACTAAGCCTTCAACTAACCCTAAAAAAGATGTTTCTCTTGTCGATATAATGAATACCATCAAAATCATGCGGAATGACACCCAATCGATTAATTCTAAGCTATTGACTCAAGAAAATACGTCAATAGCTATTTTAAATAGAATGGATTCTCTCTCAGCTGAAATTATTTTATTAAAAAACGAAAATGTGGAATTAAAAAGAGACATTGAAAAACTTAAAACAAATCCTCTAGATCATAGGTTCTTAACCCGGGGTCCATAGACCCCTTGGGGGTCCGTAGATGACTACTCAGTGGTCCACGGGGTGGCTGTGAGTTTTTTGAAATAAGCCAAAATAAATTTGTTTTGATAGTATTTTTAAAATAATTATAATTGTTAAAACACTCGAAAGCCATTTGAAAGACAACAATGTTTTTAAATATAAAATTTAGATTACGATAATCTTATATGCCATAAAAAGCTATCGTAATCGTAAAATAATATAACATGGCAATACAATCCAACGAGCAGTTCAATTTAACACTGAAACCTATCACTTCTGTTGACCCGTCACCGTATAATAAAAATTATATTTATTTACCTATAAATATATTTTTTTTTTTGCAGGGGGGTCTGTGATTTTATTTTATGCTTTAAAGGGGTCTATGGCTAAGAAAAGGTTAAGAATCTATACTCTAGATCATACATGCTCATCCAACACTGCTATTAACATTACCGGATTCGACTTAGTTAAAAAAAAATACAAGAAAGAGAAACTAAGTCCCGCAACATATTATTCTTTAATGTGGTCGAATCCCAAGATGATGAGGCGAAGCTTGCAACTGATCTTATAAAATCGTTACATATGGATGCCCCCATCACTTTAGTCGTTCGTCTTAGTAAGCAGTCGAACAAACCGAGACCTATTAAAATCGAATTTGAGTCTCTTCAGTCAGTCTTTGCAGTCTTAAAATCTAAGAAATTACTATCCAATAACCAATTCTGGAAAAATATTTGGATTACAACAGATTTAACTGCTTTACAAAAGTCCATCTTATCAGACCTAAAAAAAGAACGTGATAAAAGAAATAGTTTGAATAATGGAATTTGGTTCATAAAATATGTTCGCGGCTCACCGACGTTGGCTCAAAAAAACTGATCTGTGGCTCAGGTACACTCTTCATTCAATCATCATGTAGTATAAATAATCTTCTCTATATAAATTTTAACCATAAGTTAAGTAATAATTGTAACACTTTATCTGGCTATTATCAAAATGTCCGCGGTCTAAAATCAAAATTATCTACAGTTCGTATTAACTTTGCTTCCTTAAACCATTATGATTACTTTATTCTAACAGAAACGTGGTTAACAAATGATATCGATAGTAATGAACTTGGTATGATTGACTATTCTGTGTTTCGTAACGATCGAAATTATCTGAATAGTGACAGTTCTAAAAGAGGTGGCGTCCTTATAGCTATCCATAATCGTTTTTGCCCTAATGCTCTTACCTTACATAATATGTCTCTAGAATGCTTAGCCGTTTCATTTAAATCAAATTTTAAAATTATTATTATAGCTATCTATATCCCTTCAAATAGTTCTGTTGATGTTTATAAATACCATTACACTGAAATAGAAAACTTAAGGGTAATCTTCTCGGACTATACTTTTATAATAGTTGGAGATTTTAATTTACCTGGGATAAAATGGTCTAATCAAAATCCCGCTCTATTATCTAGTCAGTCCTCTGATAAATCAAAAATTTTTGCTGAGACTATTGCTTATGAGCAGTTTTTTCAACAACATTTTATACCAAATTATAGAAATAATATACTAGACTTAGTAATATCCGATAATCATACTTTAGAAGTATCAAAAGGTTCATTTCCATTAGTTTCTGTTGATGTTGCTCATCCACCACTTCAAATAAATGGTCCAATTTTCGTTTCCTCTCTTAAATCACCTTTTCCTTCCTTAGAATTTAACTTTCGACATGCTAATTACGAATCAATGAATGCTTACTTAAATAACATTGATTGGGATTCTTTATTAAATGAGTCGTTAGACTATTCAGTCACCATTACTAATTTCTATTCAGTCATCCATAATGTAATTAACTTGTTTATCCCTAAAGTCAGTACACATAAAAACCAATAACCTCAATGGTATAGTAAGGAACTAAAATCTTTAATATACAACAAAAAATGATTACATAAAGAATTTAAAATTACAAAAAATCCCCATATCTATAGTTAGTTTTCGCGAATACGTAGTTTATGCAAACAAGAATCCAAATTATGTAACTCACGTTATTTACAAAAAATCCAATCAAACCTTGCCTATGATCCAAAATCATTCTAGCGATACATCAATGGACTAAAAACAAATAATTGCATACCACTTACTATGATGCTTGAGGACAAGTCATCAACGGGTTGTCCTGAGGTCGCTAATCTTTTTAAAGAATTTTTCAGTTTAGTTTATTCTACAAAAAAATTAAATACTATTGAATGTCTTGATTACTCAAAAACCTATGCAGATATATACCATCCACAACCATATATTAAATTCACTTTAGTGAGATTTTTGAAGCCATTAATTCTTTAGATTTAAATCCGTGCTCGGGTCCAGATGGTATTCCAAATATTTTATTACGGTCATGTATTTTCTCGTTATCTGTTCCCTTATGTAGATTATTTAATCGTTCTTTAATTTTTGGCACTCTCCCCTCCCAATGGAAAACCAGTTTTATTACACCCATTTATAAGTCTGGCTATAAAAGTTTGATAACAAATTACAGACCGATTGCAAAAGAATCATCTTTACCTAAATTGTTAAATAAATTAGTGACAAAGGTATTAACATTTTCATACAAAACCATTTTAGATAATAACCAGCACGGTTTTAGAAAAAGGCGATTAGTGGAAACCAATCTTCTCTGTTTTTATAATTTCTTGGTAAATTCTATAGAATCCGGAATTCAGACGGACGTTATTTACACAGATTTCAGCAAGGCCTTCGATTCGGTAAACCATTCAGTGCTGATTGCAAAATTAAAAACGTACGGAATAACTGATCAATTATTAAATTGGCTTAGTTCTTACATTACGAATAGATTCCAACAGGTGAAAATTAATGGTTTTCTATCAAATAAAATACCAGTGCTTTCAGATGTTCCCCAAGGGGGCACCACTATTGTTTGCATTATTTATTCTGGACATAGGTGCATGCTTTAAATACTGTAAGTACCAACTGTTTGCTGATGACCTCAAAATGTAAGCTAATATTATAATAACTAATGATCAGTATAAAATTCAAGAAGACCTAAATAGATTTTGTGATTGGTGCCACTCAAATAGATTAAAACTGAACATCATTAAATGTTTCAAAATGTCTTTTTCCCGTTAAAGAACGAAATTAATTAATGACTATTATCTGTTTGATAATCGAATTGAAGATATTATTACCGTTAGAGATCTTGGGGTACTTTTTACAATGAATTTATCTTTCCAGCCACACATTGATCATATCTGTGTGAAGTCCCTAAGAACTCTAGGGTTCTTAATTAGCAATACCAAAGAATTCAAGAACGAACAGTGTCTCAAAACGTTGTTAGTTAACTTCTAACTAACTTCTTTAGTTAGACCTACGTTGGAATATTGTTCCATTATTTGGAATCTCTCACAAGTCGGACTGATAGAATCGATTGAACGTGCACAAAGAAGATTTTTACGTTTAATTGCATATAAGAGACGTATGAATTCCACTAATAACCCATCCGAGTCAATATCCATTAGTTCTATACAGGCGTCCCTTAGCTTGGATTCCCTTGCTGATAGACGGAAATATGCAGACGTCTGCTTTCTATCTAAATTAGTAAATGGTAATTAGTAAATATCCTGTCCAGATCTATTACAATCCATAAACCTTCATGTTCCTAAATTTCTTTCACTTTCTTGTCCCACATTTGAAGTCCCTTTTCATCGAACATCTTACGGCTTTAATAACCCTATTGATTGAATAGCCAGAGAGTGCAATAAATTAAAATTTGATTTGTTTATTAAGAATGATTTGTATTCCTTAAAACACTGTTTTTAGTAGCCTAATGCATATCATTAAAATCACCTTTCTTTTTTGTAAATTTAATTTAATATTATGTACTTAATCAATATTGTAACATATTCGTATCTTTATTTTAACAATGTTTATTATATATTTTATTGTCACTGTACTTGAGCTCATTTGGGCATTTACATCAAATAAATAAATAAATAAATAAATAAATGAGCTCATGTAAAACATAGTTAAAGATTATCAAAGTCTAAAACCGTTTTAATAAAGCACAAATAAATCGTATTATGCCTAGTTTTAAAAATACAGGCATAAATTTTATTTTATTTTTTCTTATACATTAATACTTATTTAGTATATTTAAGCTGACAAATTTTTAAATAATTATTTAATTAGTTAACTAATTATTATTACATTTTGGATTACAAATATATATATATAATTAATAACGCTTATTAAGAAAAAATAAGTATTAAAAGCTAAATATTTGAGTAACTATTTTTAATGTTTTGATTACATATTTATAATAATAGCGGTACTTATTCGTTATTTTAAAATAAATTATTGCCATTTTTTAGGTAAATAATAAAAATTTTACCATCCTATTTACATTTATTTATGTAAATACTCTTTTATTTTCACAAGATACTTTATTGTTATTTAATACTCACACATATACAGAAAAAACTAAGTGTATACTCGTTGTTTACATTATACTTGCCGTAAGTCACCAAATTACATTCATAGACATAATTATCGTTTATATTTGAAGTTGATTTTGTGTTATTTTCATCATTCATATACTCGTAAAATTTTTTAGCTGTTTAAACTCAAAAATCCTTACATTTTCTATATTGAAATTCCGTTAACGTTTTAGCTTTGCTTAAAATTGTTGTGCCAAAAGAACAATTTTAATGTCTATAAAACAATTTTATAACAAACACTTTTTTAATGGCCGTGTTACAGTTGAAGACTTATCCCATGACGTAAAAATAAAAAACTCTCTACAAATTACCCGTGAACCAAATTAAATGTACTTCATTAACTACTGTTACATAAGATGGACTATTTGGATTCCCGATCAATTTTTTTTTTTTTTTTTGACAAACATTTGTTGTTTTTTTCCAAGTACCTAATACGAAAAACGGTAATATCATTGATATGATTTTATTTTTGGGTTTTATTAAACATGTTTTCATAATAACTTTATAGTTAATAAAAATATTGTGAATAGTTTTGTACTCGTATGATCCCGAACATGGTGTGTGAAATGTATTCAATGGATACTTAAAAGATCCATATGATTGTTTCGCTTTTAACGCAATATGTGTGATCCCTCGCCATCGGTACCCGGTCAATAAATGTTCGAAAAAAATCTTCGGTCAAGTTTATTACAAAATTATATTATCAATTCCCACGAAAGCAAATGTGTTTGTATAATATTTTTCTAAACTAAATATATTTAATTAAATACTATAATCCATAATAATAAAAGTATCTCTAATCTGAAAAATAACACAATAATTAATATAATAGATACGAACATATTTTTTGTTAAAAATATAAATAATTATTTTCGAAAAGTTATTCAAGTCACACCGTAGTCAAACAGTATAATGATGAGAAGCTAGACAGTAGTGAAATATTTATAAATACGTTATAATTTGATATAATTTCCGCCACGATATATTATTTTTATGATATTTGACCAAGGATTTTTTCCTGAGATATTTTGTTATCAACTTAACCGCATTTAGTTATTATGTTAGCATGAAGTGTTTATCTTTATTCAATTTGCGAAACTAGTAGCGTTACGTTAAATTTTTTGTTTTTAAAACCATTCAAAGTATAACTAGATTACATTTACGTTAAAAAGTCTGTATAACTTTACTCGAATTGATCCTCTAGCAATTTTTATACATTTTAAACAATTGTCTAGAGCTATACATTTTAATATATATTTATATATGTTTAAACAATACAATTGAAATAGTATAGACATTGTACATTGATCTTAATCAATTTTGAGGTAAAATACAAAAAAACCTACACAATTTGAAGACGAAATAAAAATTGAAATGCGTCACAGATTTTATAAGTGGTTTTACAGTCGTTTGAAAAATATAACTTTCTTCTTTAACCCGAAACAAGTACTTTTTTCATCGAAAACTTATTTAATTACTTTTCCAATTTCATTTAAACTATAGATACGGTTCTTGAAAATACTTAACTTTATACGATTGACAAAAGTATAACTTGTTAAATTAAACTATTATAAAGTATGACACGTTAAATTAAACTATTATAAATAAATACAAATAAACTCGTCGATTTGGAAGGAAAATAAAATATCTTGAAATCTGAAAGTTGCAGAGTTATATTATTGATCGTCTTAAGTTTTTTTCTAAGTTGTGCAACATACATAAACCTTTATGTTTCCAACATATGTCTACAAAAAATAATGTATAACAACATTAATATGTCACAACAGCCGACTGCTACGACTTTCAAGGAGTTTTGTATAGGCAATATCAAAAACAATATAACTAATTTCAATAAACATTTGAAAAATTCATGGATGGCCTAACCTTTGGTCGGTTTCACTTATGGTTGTAAAGTAATGGTAAGTTTCAAAAAAAATAATCGATAAATGAACAATATAATTTAATATATTCTATAAAAACAATTTTAAAAACTTATTTGCTTTATAACAAATATTATTATATAGGTATGTATAAAAAATAAAAACGCTTGTAACGTGACAAAATGGTATTATTTTAAATAATTATATGTATATTATAATCTATACACACGGGGAGGCCCCAATTATTTTTCCGATTCTCTGTTGCGCGTGCGAGGTCTTATCTGTGTCGCTACATCGTCAATTTGGTCGACGAACGACGTTCGTGTGTGCACTCACCCCGTTGCTCCTTCTGTCTGTTGCACGACGGATTGCACTGCACATCACATCGGGGAATTTTAAATATTTAATTAGATGTTTTTTTTTGTTATTTTCAATAATACTGGCTCTGCGTGATACGATAAGGTCGCTAGTTGAAGAGACACTTCGTTTTTGTCGCCGATTGTGTGCGGAGCAACCGTAGTTTTTATTATATTATATTATGCATTAACCAGAATGTGAGTTCTTTTATGGCGTCGGCCAAACCGGGCCGCAGCTTCTATAGCCCTCCGGGTCTGGTAACGTATACTTTTTTTATTATTATGTATGAGCCAAGTTTATTATTATTATTGTTAATTATTGAAATATACAACGGTGACGGATGTGACCATCCACCCCGTTTCGTATTGTTATGTGATGGTAAATCAACCTCACAGAAAAATCCGGGACGTGTACCCGAAGGCGTTCATCGCATTATTTAAAAAGTGTAGGTATTATTTTTTTTTATTAATATATTTATTTTTTTTTCTTCTTTCTTTTAATTTTAAATGAGGTTTTTTGATCATTCGATTTTTTGCCTCATATTAACATAAAATATTCACTTAAAATAAAATCTCATATTAATTATTAAACTTAAACAAATTGTCTTTTTCTTATGTGCTCCGTCTTCAACGGGGTCACGAATTTTTTTATATGTTCCTGTCAAAAATCTTTAGTTTAATTAAGGTACGGGCAACGGTCTCCTAAACGACCATCCCACATGTTATGTGATCGAATGTTATGCGGTATTAGAGCAACACCACGATTATACAATTATTCAAATATATTAAATTTTAATTATTACAAAAAAAAATATCAAGTTAAATTTGTTGATTAACACGGTATTTTTCTAAAAAAAATCCTATTGTGGTCCGACCTCATGGTCTCGCCCAGTTTAGGTTGGCGACCCTAATTTTTTTATATTTTCTTATGAAACGCCATATAAATTACAACCAGGTTCATTGCGTCTAGTCACATTTATACTTATTATTCCGATAGTTTTAACCTTACACACTCACTATTGCACGAATTAATATTATATTTAATATGATTTAAGTTATTCCATTGAGTCGAATTGAAGCGTTTTGACTTTTAAACTAATTGACACAAAACGAAGTAAATTTGTGAATACTTTCAAAAGACTTAGGTATTTAGACGTTATTTATTTTTAAAACATAAAATTTATAATTGTATACGTTTTTATAAAAAAAAAGTACCATACACATTGTGCGAACACCAATAATACAATGATAATAACATATTACACAAATTAATACATTCCGTGTTTGCAGTCCATTGAGTTTACTTGGCCCAAGGTCCGTCGTAAGTCCTAATGGTCGTGGTTAATATTTATAGTTACAATAAGTTTCGTACAGCACAACATTTTTATGTTATACAATTTGTTTCTGCCTATTACTAATTTGTCAAAATATATTTCAAATATGATAATTTGACTGTTCAGTATATTTCAATTAATAGCCGCTTATTGATTTATTAGATCTACAGCAATCTTTTGCTTTTAACAAACATTGAGACAGTCAAGACATTCAGTTTTTTATATTATTATTAGTGTTCAATCCAATCACGACAGGACTGATAACTTTAGTAGGTACTTGGATGCATACATTTATATAGGACCATTTATATATCACATTACGATTCTTCAAGTTTATTTTGTATTCCTTATTAATTTTTAATTTTTTTGGACAATTATTTACAGCTCGTTTTATTACGTTTATCGAAATTGTTGAATGTATTTTCTAAACGAAAAGATACATTCCAAAGTCTGATACCTATAATGCATATAAACGTACGGTAGTGATGATTAAGGCTACGGTTACTAGGGATGCGAATTCTGACGAAATTGTATTCTGGTGAATACGTTCGAAATCCTCATCACAACACAAGATGGCTACACTGTGCGGGTTTTTTGATATTGTGTCAGTCAGTACGTTTCTGCCACCCAGCAAAGATGAACGAACTTGATGAATTTTATGTTCTCGAAAGTCCGTTAATGAAGTTATCATTGTCAAATGGTAGAAAAACAGAACAAGTTACCAGTTATTTTCTAGAAGAGACGAAAAAATATCTGTTGTGATAATTTTTTTCTCTCGTGTCCCCCAAAAACCTGTTCTCGTACACGAGACTGATTAATTTACCGGAATCCATGATTAATTTAATTAAATTAATGTATTAATAAATTGTATAATAATTGTAAAATATCAAATTTGCTAATCTTAATCACGTCGAAATAGACGCAGTTCGCACGAAAAAATCAAACTTGTTTGAATGCTCAACGGTTTCTAACGATATCGTGTATGTTCTGATATGATCGTCGCTGTTAATGTAAACACACTCTTATTGGAAAATACGTGTTTGTTTGTTTGGACGAATTCGTCAGAACTCGTCAGAACACATTTTTGTCAGAATTCGCATCCATAGTAACCATAGCCTAAGAATAAAAATCAGGGTCCATCAAAAATAAATATGAAAGAGGGGCGAGGTCCCTTGTTGACGTGTAATAGTGGCCCTCTGTAACGGTCTCAGCTCATTTTGAAGTAAGACTGTATGAAGAACAATACACGGTTTCGAATGTCTTTAGAAATAAGTACAATTTTGTTTTAAAATCGCTTCAGAGTTGAGACCGAGACGTGGAACGTAATCTAGCGGTAAACTGCACGCAAGTTCTAATTACGAGTGATTTGTTTCGACCGCAATAGATGGCAATAGTTCCCGAATACAATATTGAAATAATTGTACGATTCCGTAACGCACGTAAGCATCTGAATTATAAAAATTGCAAGAAATAATTAACCGAATAATAATTTTTTAGATATTTAAATATTTTTATAATAAATTGCATATTCATATATATTTTATATGTTGACAACATATTGTTTTTTGATGTTAGATAAGGTAGAAAACAAAGAATCTACCCGGTGTGCAATAGTGTGACTTCCACTACTATGTGATATTCTGTTTAGATCTCAAATGTGACCTCCCCGTTTTATATCTATTAGCCATCTCATGAGCATCACTAAAAACTTATTGCAAAAAAGACTACCATACGTAGGCACATTTAGATTGAACATGTAATGTAAATTATTAATCTATATGTGAAGTACTGTTTGGGTCCCAAAATTGACTACACATTTCAATTTCTATGTGTCATCGTATGAAGTTCGGGATAATCTAGTTATATTAAGGACTTCCATGCGTAGTTCAGTTTGTAATGAGTAATGACCATGTTAAGCAAAAAATAAAAGACCAAAATATATGTATATAACGTTTTCTTGCGGTCAATTATTTATTATTTATTAACAAAACATAATTTGAAACACCAAACTTTATTTCTGCCGGACCCCTTAGGGATAATAAAAATGATCGCGTACCCCTTAGTACAAATAAAAATTAAAAAACAATAATATATAATAATACTTTGTAAATTTTAAATTTACTTTCGCGGATCCCCTCCGTTATACATGCGGATCCCTAAGGTTCCGCGGACCACAGTTTGGGAAACGCTGTTATAGTCTATAGTAATAACTATTATGATACAAACGGAACCTGTCGTGCCTCTAGCGATTATCGGACCATGGATTTTTGTTGAATTAGTAAATCTATGTATATAAATTATCTACAAAATAAGATTTTAATTAAAATTTTATTTAACATTTTCTTTATGTCTATAATGACCATAATAGTATGATGAACAAAGTAAATTGAAAAACGCGCATTTATTGGTGTGTTATGTACGTTGCTCGCTATTTTATTACATTTCATTTTACCTTTTATGTTTGACAATAAAATATATACCTAAATAATTTATTGAAAATTATTCCTAATAATACCAAATAGTTTATACATATTATAATTTACCATAAAAATAAAAATGTATTGCAAATATAAGTATATTTACCACCAGTTTCGATATAAAAAACCATCACCGATTTATTTATAAACGCATCATTGTATAATGTTACATATATTATGTTTACTTTTACTTTTAATATACTTACTTATTTATCACTAAATGTCTCGATAGGGTGTCCCAATAGTATAGGTCTAGAAATAAGTAGCTAGGGGTGAACGGTTCAAATATCGGCGAGCATGAATTAAACTTACGGTTTTTTTTTTTTTTTTTTCTGGAGAATAATCATTGCGAAGTCTATGCGCAGAAAATGAGAAAAAAAATAAAAAAAATAATAAAAAATAAGTTCCTTTAATCTTTATGTACTAACATTATTTACCTCTCAATATGATATTATTGATTACTCATAGTTATCAAATATTGATATCGCATACAGTAACTTCGTTCAACCTGGCGTTAAGCGTCCATAACACATCTCTGAAAAGTCAACAGGCACTTATTCGTAACTTCTCAACCTTCAGTGTGACAACTATGTGACTACTATGCTAAAGGATTTTGCACACCGGGTATGTATGGAAAAATTTAAATACGTGTCTGACTATTACGAGTACATGTTTCAAAGAAAACACTGAAATTTTGAATATTATATTATTATGTAAATGTAATATAATACAATATTAGCATGTTTAAGTTACTGATTTCATTTTAATCAAATAACTTCTTTTTTTTTTTTTTGCTAGTAATTGAAATAAAATAAATATAAATTATTTTCAATGAAATCCAAGTCATATATTTAATATACGTTATATTAAATTACTATTTAAAACTATTCTTGTATGCTGTTCGTTTATTGTAAGAATTGTTGACTTTGAATACAAATATATTATAATATTTAAATATGTAAGCATATAGTTCTAAAATAATAATTTGTATAAAACACGGTTGAAATAAATTCGTCATTTTTTATTATAATTTAGCAAAATTAATGTTTCCTTGATTAAATTGAGCAAAAATCAAAAATAAACATTATTGTATATATCACTATAACTATACTCATCAGTTGATAAATAAACAAAAAATTAGAAAACTAACTTTAATTTTATTACTTTTGTAAAATTTGAGGATATATATAATTAATTTAATTCACAGAACAAAATTTATCAAGTAGGAATTTTACAAGAATTATTTTCGGCGATAAGAACTTGTATAATAAAAAAAAACAAATATTATAGAACAATATTTTTTTTTATTATGAATTGAAATGAAGAATATATAAAAATCATAAAGTTTAGAAAACAAAATAATTGGATCGTCAAAAGGTTTAATTGGTTTTAAAAAAACAACTGAATTTGACATTATATCGATTGATAAAATAACATAATTTTTTAATTAACAATAATATTTTATTTAAGTTACTCTATGCCTAAAGTGGATTGGTTGTTTTTTCCCTCTGTAAACTCTATAATCCATCTTTCAATGTGTAACACTTCGACTAAATATAACTTTATCGACAGAAAATATTTTAAGAATTTGTAATTCGTAAACTTATATAAGAAAAATGAAATGATAAGTATTAATGAATTTATAGTTGTTTTATACATGTTAATGTGATATATTTTTAATTAAATTTTATATTTTATATATTTTTCAGTATGTTTATCAGAATGTCTATCTAACCTAACTGAGTTCATGAACTAATGGTTATACTCATGATTAATTCCTAGAGTATGTTGAGATAAATGACAAAAAATTTGATAATTTAAAATTTATTACTTTCGAGATAATAATATTGTCTGTAGGATTACTAAAATCTATATAGTAGAAATCGCAAACATTGTCCATTATTTTTTAAAAACTTTAATCAACCCGTATAGGTTAACTACTCGTTGTGCTTGTATTTACTTCAACAGATACAACTGTATAAAATCAATATTTAAATTATTTTTTTAAAATGTACATACTTCAAAACTACTATAATCTATATTCAATTAAAAAACAATAATACAATATTTCTACGCCTTTTGGATATTATATCATATATAGATGTATTTTTTTTTATTATTATTTAATATTTACATGACACTTTAATATATTTATTATCATCAAAAATTAAATTTCACTATCTAGTTTATTAACACTTTAAATCTTAAAAGGCATTTGATCTAATAATTTCTATTTATAAAATTTACATAAATACTGAAATAGTATACATTTTATACAATTATTTTTAATGAAAACATTTATAATGTTGATATGATTTAAAATTAATATCACAAAAAAAATGAATTACTAAATAAAAACCAATTGCATACAACATTTATCACAATTGACTATATTTAGCCAATGATTAGCTAGATAGAAAAGAGTGTCGGTTCAATAAATATATTAGGCTTCGTAACTAATATAATCTTTATATGAAAATTCAAAATATATTTTTTTCATATATCAATACTTATTATGAAACTCTAAATTAAAATAATTAACAATTAATTCAAAATATTAAAAATCTTAAGGATTATGAAATAAAATCATCGGATTGTCAAAATGTGATGTTTGATATAAATGAATTAACATACGAAGTAAAAAGAAAATGCAGTTTGTTACAGTAAAATATATATTGCACATTGTGTGAATTATTATTCTACTTTAATACTGATAATAACTGGAATTGTTTCGTATGATCTGTAAAATACATCAATATTTATACATTTATACATTAATTTATGCATCAACATCAAAATTATTTAAGGATCCCAAAGATGTATCTCATATTCTCTTAGATCCCGTGGCAGTGTCCATTTTTCCCTATGTTAGCTATGTCACTTACGTTAGCTTAATCAAAATAAATTATCTCTTTCAATATAATAATATACATGTGCAAGAATAAGTTGTTATTAGATTATTAATTTTATTTGTATTCGTTTTACGACCTATATTTTTACGTGATTTATGTGTTACATGCTGTGTGTATGTGTGTGTGCGAGTTTTTATCGAAAGATGAGATCAACAATTATTGTGTACACAGTTGATAATCTATAAAAACAGTCAAATCGCATTTAAAGATTAATGACTCGTATCAATCAGCATAATATTACAAGTACAGTTACGTATAAAGTTACGTAAACTATTGTTTTTACAAGGATCGTAATACCACGGATGTCAATGGAATTTGCATTTTTTTTCGACATGCATTGACAAATATGACGTTACACATATTTAAATTGTTTTAAAATTTTATTTTCTCATTGACTTTGCCTACGGTGCCTTTTTTTTTTCTTTTTACTAAAAATTGCATTGAAAAAACGTTATTCTGAAAACGTATGAATAAAAAATTTGCTTTTTTTTACTGTTTTATTTCAACAGTCGTCACTCGAGTAGGAAGATGAAATTAAAATTGCTAATCAAGTGTCTAAGACGGTTAGTTGTTAATATTCTGTTAGTGAATGTTGTTGCAAATATTATTGTTATTTCTCTCTATATATTCCTATTAAACTATTAATATTTTATACATAATTATAATTATTTCAAAGTTACGTGTGTGTTTGGTATCTCAACACCCTTTTCAACATATGAGTTGACTCAAAATAACTCTGTGCAGGTAATTAGTGGCATTGAAAAACTTTGAATTTTCAAAATATTTTAATTGATTTGTAAAAATGCAGACATAATGCAATATCAGCCCCTCATTGATGTTGTACTAGGCACAAGGAAAATATTTATATGAATACTTTTCAATTTGATTATTGTTTTAGTGAAAGGGGTTCACTTCACTTTATTGGCAAAGGGTTGCAAATATTGCAAGTTCTTACTTTTACCATTAGTTTTATGTTATTTTATAAGTAGAATACAGGCAATAATATTATATATTACTATCGTTATTATGATTATGATTATTAAATTCATGGGTCGAGGATAATTCATTATTTCAATCAAAGAATATAGTCGTCACATTTGGTTTAATTACATCCTATCTTATATTGTGTGTTGTGTACTCATGTGTAAGAACAAAAATCACACTTCTATGAACTGTTAACTCACACAAGGATTTCGAATTATTAATTTTACTCTATTTTGTATGTAGTTAGTACACAGAGAGTTTAGTCAGACATGTACCAAGATCATTGCTCTATAGACATTATTTTTTATATTTATACTAGACTGAAATAAATTTAATTATTTTAAAAAATTTGTGTGAAATAACGACTGTACTCATTCTCAGTAAAGTACACAATGTAGTGGACAAATATTTGATTAAAACGTAATTACGATAATTCAAATGTCAAACATAAATCGAATTGTTGTGACTTATGTTAAAAACATTTTTTTGTAGATACATACTTTTATTCATTAAAGTAATTTCAAATAATTATATAAATAATAATAATTAGGAAACAATTTAATTACTGTCGATAATAGGTTTTGACTAATTTGTATTAAAATGGCGGTAAAATCCAAAAGCGCAAATCGTCTATTTTTTTCGATAGACCAAAAGCGTAAATTAATTTTGTGCTTTTGTACCTTAGTGAGATAAAAGCCCAAAAAAAAATATTGCACCCGTTACACAATAAGTTTCATTTTAAGATTATTAATAATTACTACACATCGTAATGAAACATTTTGTCATGTAGACGAAGAATCAAAAATTGTAATTTCTACGACCAAAAGTAATTTAGAATAAATAGTCAATAACAGTGATACTATTTTAGGTGATGGTATATTTTATATTTGTCCTGCTCATTTTGAGCAACTTTATACAGTTCATGTTCTACATAAATAAATGTACGTTCAAGTAGTGTATTGTATGTTGCCATCCAAAACAAATGATATTTATGCCAAAATGTGGCATTTAATAAAAACATGTATTAACGAATTAAAACTTCAAATATACTTATGGATTTTTAATTATCTCTTCATAATGATGTTTTACATATTTTTCCAAATGCACAAATTAAATGTTGCCGGTTTCACCTAAAACAAGCTTGATACAGATAAATTGGAAAATTGGGACTTAAAATTGAATATAACAAAAATGAATAAGAAATTTCAAATTGGTGAAAGTATTTTTTTGGATTAGCTTTTTTACCTTCCACTGAAATATCTGATGCGTTTTATGAACTATTTCCTATTGCTCCTGACAATGATAAGATATCAGCGTTTTCTGATTATATTTTAGCAAATTTTATTGGAAATCACAGCAGATATCCACCGCACCTCTGGGTTGAGCCACCTTCAAATGAGCCAAGGATTACTAATGGTCCAGAATCATACCATCATCATTTGAAAGATCAATTTTATAACCAATATCTATCTATTTATAATTTTATTGAAGTGTTTAAACAACCGAAGTTATAAAGGCCGAAGTTTACTTTAAAATGCAATCAAATGGACGAAAAACCACAAAACGCAGCTCTAAAGTCAACTCCAATATAAATGCATAGAACATGTATACTGTAAAAAAATATTTGCAAATTAGACTATTTGAAAACTGTTGACTTCAAATTTCAAATTTAATATTAATAATTATTTGAGGTACTCATTATAATATTATACTTATTACTAGTATATAATTTGAATTTCAAATTTTTTAATTAATTTAATAATCACTAAAAGCTTAATAATTATATGATTTAATAAAATACACTTCCTTTTTGTAAAATTGATTTACGCTTATAGGTTGTTAAAAAAGTAATTTTTTTTTTGTGCTTATAGGTTATTTATTTTTGCGCTTTTGGGTTACATATGGGTCATATTTTGCGTTTATGGGCTATAGCCTAAAATGGTCGTATTGTAACATTTAATTTAAGTCGAGTTGTTTTTTTCCTGTTTGTTTCACTTTTACAGGTTACGACGAACACTATACGTAAATATAACTTTTATTTGTTATGAATTATAATTTAAATATTAGTTTTTAACATAAAATTACCGTTTAGTTTTTAAATTTAAAATAATAAATAAATAAATGCTACAATTCAATCAACAATCATAAAATTATTAGTAATAACATTTTTATTTTTTTTTTTTTTTTGAGAAATATAAATTTTATTTCGCCGAAAATATTTTAAATTGATTTAAAATACAATATATTTATTCTTAACATCAAATTATAATGACATTTTATAATTTATTATACATTGTAGCATTTATGTATTTATAGTTGCATTTTCATTGTAATATGAGTAGCAATTTAAAATTAGTTTTCAAGTATAATTTTGTTATACAATTTAATAATCTTCTATTATATTAGTTGATTCTCTTAGATTGATTTCATTAGTATTTACATTAAACAATAATTAATTAGATCATTATTTTTACCCTGTTGAAATTAAATAATCAAACATTTAATAATATATTACATATATTATGATTTATAAATATAATTGTTCAGTGTTTTATTTTAAAGACGTACATTGATAAGTATTTTATTTTAAATCTGAGATACATAAATTCAATAAACTTCCCTTTATTGTATTTTGAGTAAGGTAATAACATATTTTTTCTAAATTAATTTAATGATTTAGCAAATTATTTTTTTTTTTTATCATTTCAGAGCTTAACTGTTTTTATTTGCATAAGTTATTACTTTTGTCGTATCAGTGAAGTAAAAATATTGCCATTAAAAACTATATGGTATCTAATGACATGATAACGGATAAATACGCCACTTCTATTAACCTTGGAATACCTTGTAAGAGCAAAATTGTTATACTTTATTATAAAAAATATTTATAAGACTACTATGTTTAATGAAATATCCAAATATCTTGTAATAGGTGAAGACAATATTTTAAAATATTTGTATCGTTTTATTTATTTATTAATTTTTTGTTTGATAATTATATGTTTTTTGTGAAAATACAGTGATAACAAATAATTTTTAATGTAAGACAATAGGTGTGATATTTTACAATAAATTTAAATAAATTATAATAATTTAAATCTAAGGATGTGTAAGATAGTGAAAGGAGAACGAGAATTGAGAAAAAATATTACCTCAACGGAAGAGTAGTCAAAAGAAGAGAGTTTGCAGAATAATGAATTACGAAGAAATATAAGTGAAGGGCTTAGGTAAAAAATTTTGATTTAAGTTGCATACGGATCGATTATTTCATTAATCAATGCAATACATTAAAATATTAAAAAACCATTAGAACTCTTTATTATTTTTATCTCCCAGAAATTTTATATATCCAAAGAAAATATGTCTACCAAGAACAGTTTATGTCCAAATAAGTGGGAAACTGCAGTAGGAAATCGTTATTATATTATGAAATGGTTAATGCATGCATTTTAAAGAATCATGACAGTTGAAACTATACATGATTTTTTAGACCTAAGACCACTAAGTAAGCATAAAAGCGATACGAATTAGAATACAAACAATATCGTTTGAATATGCTTTCCATTCAAAGTGTAACGTATTATACCAATAAAACGTTTTGTATAAAATTGAATTTAGTTTGAACAGTAAAATAATAAAAAATAAAATAAATATTAAAAAATTATCAAATGGTTAATACTCGTAAATTAATACATAAATAAATAAACAAATAGTTTATACACAGAAATAAATAAATAAATTATTAAAAGTTTAGCCTGGAGTATTATATTTGTTAAGTACGACTGTTTTCGAATTAAAAATTCATCACTAGGTATATACAAAGTTAAAAAAATTGCGATTGAACATGAAAAAAAAGGAAGGAATACATTAAAAAAAATTAATCGTTTTACATAGAAATAATTTGTCTTAATAGGAAAAATTATTTAAAATGAGTTCTTTTTAGATATATTTAGATATATATATACAGTATATATATATATATATGTTAAGAAATATAAATATTTTGGTTATTAATATTCATCATTATTCAAAATATATTGATATTAAATATTTATTTTAAAATCGGTTTGTACATTTAAAATATTATTAAAATTATTTTTCTTTATATCGAAGAAACAAGTTTTTTCCCTAATTAACGAAATTCATTTGGTCCTTAAATAACCTGTTCGCGTTGAAATATAGAACATAGAAACACACATAGAATTATAATATGCTATTCTAATATAATATACTTTTAATATGATAATCACGTTACTATTATATTAGTGAGTTATTATTATTCATATTTTACTTAGTTAGTCCATAAGAGTACCATAATTGCTTATGGTGATAGTATGTGCTCTCGCATTGAGCTTTCCAACTTTACCACCACCACGCTGAGCTACCTATTTTCTGTTTGGATATCTTAATTTATATAATTGCAATACTAGTCGCGGGGTGTTCGGACGCAAAAGTCTATAATCTATTATATTCTGTATTTTTTCATTATACATATCCATATTTTCACATTAATATTTTGTTTTATATTCTATTTTGTATTTTTTTTTTTTTTTTTTGTTAATTATTATGAACCATAAATTCATCTTATATAATGATTTTTTTCTTATTAAAGATGCCCATCGTCACGAAGATTGAACTCCACATTTAGATATGTACCACGGTTTCTACGCTATTGGCTACTTCTTACTACACAAGATATGAGGCAAAGCCTCTCACGGGAGGGTGGATGTTTGAAACCGAGCCTTTTCGCGCCTGTGACAAGCAGTATGTCCATTTTACACCTATCCGTTGTGACCCCGCTGTCTGTTTAACGCCGGAATGCGCTTTTGCCGTGTACCAATCGCAGTCCATAGTTGCGTCAATCTATTTTATCGTGTGTGGGTTTGATTTCCAAACATCACCGGTCGCACTAACCTTACACGTGCCCGATTTTCATGTGCATCTAATCGGCTGATGATTGCGGATCTCCTCATGTCTGATACGTGAAACACGCTGTAACGCTGCCAAGAAGTCAACGAATTCACCACCATCGCGCTGTCAACATCGCTATTTGGCGACGAAGTGAGATCATGTAAATATTCTGATTTCCGTCATCGTCGTGGTATCCCGCCAGCAGTGATGACCCCTCGGTATCGTTGATATTATCATTATTATTTATTATTCTATTTATTTATATCAATTTGCATATTGCATACTTTTTGTGCCTTTGTAATAGTGTAGTCATTTTATATCATATTTATTGATATTACTATTATTTTTATTATTGCAACCGTCTGAAGAGACGTCTTCGGCGTTGTAACATTTGTACATATTATATATTTATAAAGTATTATGATATTATTTATTTATTTATTTATTTATTTCGTATGGCTTTACACAAATTAACTTTTCTAACAACAGCATAACAAATTTTAAAATTACAAGATAATAGTTTTAATAACTGGTACATAAAATATAAAATATAAAATAGTGGTTAAACTTAAATATAATTATATTCAAAAATAAAGGAAGTGAGGAAATCATAAATATAAGATAAATATAAATAACATTGAGTAAATAAACACTTAATCAATACATTGTCTTGATAAAGGTACCATCGTATTTCATAGATTACTAATATACCATTGAGCAATTTTACTATCATATTTTTTTTTCTCTCGTATCAGGCATCATATATTTAAAATATAATCAACATGTAATTTGTATAACAGAACTAGATAAATATCAAATAGCAAATCTGGTTTGCTCAAAATAATCTAATAACCGCACAAATTAAATAATTATCTTATTCTTCTTTGTTCTTACATGTTTTAACATTATTATATATTATATTTCCCAATGGCCTTGCTGCCGAGGGCTTTTTTTCTAAATAAAAAAAAATATATATCAAATATATAAGAAGTATGACTAAGTAAAATATGAATAATAATAACCCACTAATATAATGGTAACGTGATTATCATATTAAAAGTATCTAGCGCGACGGTAGTGGCGCAAAGCTAAGTAAAAAAAAAAAAAAGCGAAGCGGTCACTACCATAGAACATTACACGAGCCAGAGTTTGTCCATTGAATGTGTGTAAATTTGCCCGTTTTCTTTAGCGGGGGCTACAGACCTAATAAATAAACGGATTGATCTATATGTAGTATCAATAGACAAGGGCGCCCATATACAATTCTCAAGGGGGGGACAACATTTTAATTTTTCAATCTATTTATAAAAAGGAATGACCACGAGGTAGGAAGGGGTATATATACGGTATTTGTGGCAATACACAATATTTTAAGAATTGATAACTATCCGTAGAATAGAAAGGAAAAAGCCTGTTGTTATTTATAGCTGATAACCTGATTTGCCAAACTAAATAAACCGATTTTTCATCAACAGATTACAAACATTCATACTATATTAAATTAAATTTTTAAATTATATTTAAATAAATAGATTCTGATCATAGTTAACAATTTTTCAAGATTTTTGACATTTTCCAGGGGGGGACATGTCCCTCCCTTGCCCCCCCATATGGGCGCCCTTGTCAATAGATCGGGTATGATTTGTAAATTATACATTTGTCATTTTTAAAGAAATTGATAGAATAATGCCGAATATATTATCAAAAAAGTCAAGTATTTTTGAAGCAAAAATATATTGTGCTCGACCGTTTTTAGTTATAACGTTTCAAGCAGCAGCGCACGAGACCGTATTACTCTCTCTATTCCGTATAGTATACGGCGTATACGATTACGTTGCGGTGGTACAACGCAACATAAACATGCGCAACATAAGTTCACATCAAAATAAATGGCTATAGTGTAATGACACTGGAATACATTTTGAACGATGGCCTCGAGAGGGTAAAAATGCTTATATTATAATAATGGGGAAAAAAAATTGAATATGAATTTTAAAAAAAACATTTATAGTATATATAAAATATATATTAAATAAACAAACATAATAATAAAATAAACTAATAAAAACATAAAAAATTTCATATTACATGCCAGTACATAAAAATATGTTATAAAAATCTACTGATATTCCAACAAAAACACTTTGTCGAACTCCGTGTAAAAAATTGCTTAGTAAAAAAAATTTAGTCATCTATAAGACTTCAACATTATAAAGATGTGATACCATGAATAAATGCTAAGTAAATTAAATTTTAAATAAATTTATTCTATCTCAATTATTTATTTACTTGGCGAGAATTTATTTATTTCGACAAACAAACATGTCTGTTTATAACTGGACTATTTAACAAATTTCCATGACAAATGTTACTAAATTTGTTTTATAAAAAAAAGTCTTAATTATTAATTTATAAAAAAGATAAATTCTCGCAAAGTAAATAAATGATTGAGATAGAATAAATTTATTTAAAATTTAATTTACTTAGCATTTATTCATGATATCTTTATAATGCTGAAGTCTTATAGATGACTAGTTTTTTTTATTTAGCAATTTTTTACACGGAGTTCGACGAAGTGTTTTTGTTGGGATATAATATTAGAATTGCATAATATGCAGAATATAATATTATTATATTTCTCTGTGTGTTAACAGATATCAACGCGAACAGGTTATTTAAGGAACGGATGAATTTCGTTAATTTGGGAAAAAACTTGTTTCTCTGATATTTCTATTTAGAAATTTTCAGTTGATGTATGTTACAAAATACCTGATAAATATTCGTATCATCAATGTCATAGCAACTTTCCAGCAAGTTTTTGGTATCTGACATTTTAGGAACGGTTATTAATATAATTTACATTTCTAGTATTTATTGTTTAACGATTTTTATATTGAATAGCCAAAAGACATATGTATACTTAAAATATTTAAGTGTTAAAATGGTTTTCATATTATTTCGTAAATCGCTTATAAAGTTTACTACCTAAAGAATTTGTCATCATAACTCGTAATTTATTATATACAAAAAATATCGTTTTACTAGTGTATTGTTTTGGTTACTCGTGTGTCTACTGAAAATAATTATCTCGGTATAATATAACATAACACATATTTGTTAATGATTTATGAAAATATAAAATTTCTGTTCGTAGGTGATTACATAAATACATACCTACGTAGCTACTAATACACGCAGACATTAAGAGATAAATATATATTTAAAATTGTTTTAATTTAAAGTATATCTGTATATATCACATACTCTTACACGTTGAATATTAAATAACTACAGTATGTTTGTCATTAATATTTTGGTATTTAGGATCGTAGTGAGTAATTGTCTAGAATTATTATCAACAAAATAATGAAAAAAAAAAAGAATCAAAGAAATAAAATTATTTTCATAATGTCGTATAAATCATATAAATCATTTATTGAGTAAATATTTTAAAATACCGATTTATTAATATTTATACAAATCATTAATATTGGTTTAATCTATTTTTTATTTTATTAATGCTACTGAAACCGACCAGTGTAACAAGAATTTTTTTTTCTTTTTTTGAAATATGTAATAACGATTACAGATACAATTAACGATTAAAGATACAAAATGTATACATTAATCAATTTTTTAAATAGTTTTAACGTTTACAACACAAACAATAAAAGTAAAATAATAAATTGCTCCAAGATTGGGTACAACGGAACACGAGTGCTCTCGACTGCACGCATTTAAAAATATTTACACAAAGAGTCAAAATTACTGACGAATCGTGTGTGTGCTTACAAATTACAATCAACCCACTAGAGTCATATTACGTTTTTAATCGTGACAATTGTTAGTTAGTTATCATATAATTAACTAATGGGTGTTGCAATATTTTTGTATATGATATCATAACTGACATATATTTTTTTTTTAAGAAGTGTAAACAATGATATTTTTGCAAATACGTAGTACAACATACATTATTTAAAATCATATAAATTATATTTTTACGAGTACTGCGTATATTTTGTCTGGGCGTAAAATAAAAAATTTTACAGATAGAAATCATCCACTAATATATAGGTTCTCAACCTTTTGAGATCCGCGCCCCCTTTAAAACTATTTTATGAGTTCACGCCCCACCCCCTCACTACTAAAAGATTGATGTATACATAATATTTATATGTAAACTATATTTTAATGCAGGGGCTGGAACCGAACTCAAAAGAACCGGTTCTGGAACCCAAGAACCCTTAAAATATTGGGAACTGGAACCGAACCGAATTTTTACATATTTAAAGAACCAGAACCGAAGCGGAACCCTCTTTATTAAATAAAAAATATCAGATGTAACAAACATTACTGATTAGATTTTAATTCTTAAAATGTCAAAGCATAAGTCAATTTCTGAGATATAAGCTTTTTAAAAATTGTATTCTTAATTTTAATTTTTAATATTATGTGCTGACAGATGGACGACTAAAGGCTAAACAGGTTAATTTCTCCAAGACGAGGGTTATCTCAATAGTGAATTGAGCAACATATCCTATTATGTATGATTAAAACTTAATTTAATTTATACATATTACTGTTCTTCAACATGTACAAACTTTGTTTTTGGCCAAATAAATTATTATTATTTATTATTATAGATACAAATTTGAATCACAACATAATGAGTTCAAAAATGAAAATTTATTTTGCATATTTTCTTATTTATTTGCTTTATTATAATACTATAATATTATACATTACTATATAGCTGTTAAAAAAACTTATTGCGATATATACAGTGTGTTCAACGATAAAGTTAATACGAAATATTTCGAACGCATGACCTTGTATGCAATTCAGGTTTTTTTAAATGCTTAAAGAACATAAAATTACATTTATTTATGATAAATATTAATTTTAAAATAAAAATCTGTGCATGAGTAACAAAATAATTTTTTTTTTTTAATGACAACCCCCTCTCCCAACATTTTTGAGATCAAATTTGAATTATGTGAATTTTTTCAAGTAACTTTGACCTTTAAAGTTTTGCTCTATCTTCAAAATTGACTGATTGAGAATGAGTTAAATTTTCGATTTATAACATTTGTATTTATCGTATTTTTCATTAGTGTACTTAAAGTTTTACAAATTTATTTCGTATGAATTTTTTTTAAAAATTAAGTGTACTAACATAAATACAAGTAATCTTCTACAGAAATTGGAAATTAGGACTCAACTAGTATGCGTCGATTTTAAAAGGTATGACGACCGCTACACTTTGTTGTGGCTCTGATAGAAACACACTTAGGTAGTCCAAATATATCATATATTATATCTAAAATATTCTTTATAGTATGTAGAGTTTAGAGTTTTAAAGTATTCTTTAAATAGAAAAATGATTTTAATTGTTAATTGTGATGACCAATGCATTTAAATATTAAATAAAAAATTATTTTTGGGTTACTAATAACTGAGTAATAAATAAAAACAATTTTTAATAATTACTTTATTATTATTTTTATCATGTATACAGTTCGAAATTGCATCACTTATACACTTTACAATTTGTTTATTGTTTTGATGAATACATTTGTGTGTAATATATTTATTATCGTAGTGTCATTTTATAATAGTTTTAAAAATATTGAAGTAATATCTTTGAAGTTTCGCAATCATTTACCGAACACCAGTTATAATGTAAAAAATAATTAAATGTATAATATAAAAAATATTATACATTTAATCATAAAAATTAGTTGAAAAATTCAAATAAACTTATATACACTTTTATACACACCATCCAATATATAGGTACCTATATAAAGGAAAAATGAAAACGACATTATCATTTATATATATACTAGCTGACCCGAAAAACGTTGTTTAGTCATATAAATTATTTCTAGAGAATATGGCTTCGATGGTTTCGATAACATTTTTCATTAATTTTTTAATGACTAATCGCGTGTCGCTGTACAATCGTGGTAGGTTCAAA
>NW_020273626.1:73239-144135 GCF_003268045.1 Sipha flava | reverse complement strand
CATTGAAATCGGTTAAGCCGTTTTGGAGGAGTATGGTCACAAACACTGTGACACGAGATTTTTATATAAATAGATGAATGTCTTTATATATATTACAAAAAATATGTTATTTTAAAAGAAAGTCTGACTAATCATTTACTATTACGTATAATGTGTCATAAATTACGATAAGCATTGTAATCTACAAATCGAAATCCGCAAATGAAAATCTGTCAAGTCCCATATAAAATTACCTATGCAATCGTGTTATATCACGACTTTATAATGATTGAAGGTCTAAATTATGATTTAAGAATATTTTCAAGTTTTATTTTTAACACGACACATTTTTTACATGATTATTTTAATACCACGTACTAGAACAGTGATAGGTACATATAGTTATAGTGTGACTTGGTACCAACACATGTCCCCTAAATTTTCATATTCTAACTCCGGCCAGGCTATACATGTATTAATAATAAAAACAAATATTACACAAATCCAATATTCATTCAAGACAAATAAGTTAATCTTTTATTTTATATTCATAATTCTAAATACCAATTCTTTATTTTAATTAATTGTATTCCTCTTGGTTTTATTTTTATTATGCACACAATAAATACTATCATATATTTCCTGGTGATATCTTCTTAACACCATTTTGAAACCTCATGTCATAATTTGTGAAGCCTAACAATCTATAACGTATACGTAGTACCATTTATTATAAATACTATAGATCACTCACTGCCGAGTAAAATCCCCTACGTGTTCAGCGGCGTTTGCTCTTATAAGCTGCTGTAGTTAGAAATGAGTACCGGCATTTTACGTTTGAATTGCTATGTCCTTTGTTAGTCCCACCTACCAAAATAAATTTTTATTATGTAAAATAGTGTGCGAAGTGTAGACTGTAGACGTCATAATTTTATGTTTGTCCGCGATTGTGATTACACATCCCCTGGCTTTTTTCACAAACACCTGTCTTGTTAAAATGAATAATATATTAATATTTATTATTAATTATTCATTTTCATATATTATTTTTCCAATATTAACTATATCCAATATCTGAACCTGATATGTCACAGGAAAAAGCAATAAACCTTTTATAGGGAACTGATATATAATACACTAACCACCAATACGTTGTGACTTTATTAATAATCAATATTAACATTTTATATATAATAATTATATTAATTATAATTAACATATTTGATAACAATTGATAGCAATAAAATTGCTCGGTTGCCAATTGATAAATAATTTAAGAACTATTAAAAATGTATTAATCATTTATTGATATTTGTGTGTACTTTAATTTCACAATAATTATGAAATTAATTATTGTGAGAGGTAAAATATGTTTTGCTTATTTTCACTCATGAATGTTATAGCTCTGTCATTGATTATAAATGATATATCGTATTATATTCCATTTATACTAAAATAACACTATCTATTTGTTTTCAAATTACTTGTTTTGAACTTATAAACTGTATAGTACTTCAATACAATGTACATTCAACCAATCGTGTTGTCAATGTCGTATTTTTATTCTTGTGATACATTTTAAGAAATAAAATGTCTGGTGGCAAATGTGACTATTTTGATTGCAAAATAAGTCGTAGGCACTTTAAGCAATTGAGTTTTCATAATTTTCCAAATAATGAAAACTCATGAAAAACTTGGATAGAAATCCAATGTGTGTATCACACATATACTTTTTAACTGCCCATATATTCTCGTTCATCGCAGAAGCTTTATTACATTATTTAATTCTCTAAATATTCCAGTCAACCCTCAGTATATACTTTCTTAAAATTTCCAATCTGTTATTTTCCACAATCTTAATTTATTTCATCAGGTTGGTTTTGACATTTAAATATATTTCTATCAAATTTTGTAGGTAGATACATATTTTCGTTATAAAACATAAATCATAAAATTATGTTGAAATTACTGTATTTGCTGATGTATGGATTGAAAATATTCAATGATATGATAATACGATATTTTATGTAATTAAAAATAAACAAATAAAAAATTGCACGAAGACAATTCGCATTTACAGTTAACTTAGACTTGATGACGGCATAAATAACTGTATGATATTGCATAATATACTAAATATTAATCGGCTCTGTAATACGTATTGATGTTTGATGATTTGCAATCTTTCCATTCATTAATAATATTATAATATTAAATAGTGTACGTAATATTAACCATATTAATAGTTAAACTGAAACGTTCAAACATTTCAAACATACTTTTATCGTTGATTTATACTATCTATTTATACTATTTATACATACTATCGTTGATTTCAAAACATTTTTTTTGAGCTGTTTCTTAGATTTTCAACCAAAAAGTTGATATAAGTTTGACAAAAAGTTTAAAAAACTAAAAAAAAAAAAATGTACGAGCATTATAAAATTTAATTTTGGAAAAAAAATCATATATTTCAAATTCACTTCTATTAAAAGGTACTAATACAGAGGCGACCAAACTTTTTTCGGCCACGGTCTACTAAAAATATACTTTACCTTTGAAAATCAACTTTCTTAGAAAATTTTTTTTATTATGAAATAATTATAATTATTAAGAAACATACTTGCTTAAAGTGTATATCAACATACATAAAGTATTATAGACTAATTGCTAATTACTAAAAATAATATAATATATATGATAGATAAAACTTATCCAATATTTGTTCATATTTTCTAATTTTCGTGCACGTGCACAATTCTAACATAATAGACTCTGAAATCATCCGCGATCGACCGTTTGGCCGCCTCTGTACTAATACAAATATTTTTTATAATTATTAAATATTTTAATGAACTTCGTGCTATTATTAAAGGCTTGACATTTTCAACTTTCTCAAATTGTTGAGGTATTTTTTTGTTGCTAAAGTTATTCAAATTTTTATAAAAGTTCAATTTACCTTTTAAAATAATTTGGTTTTTCTATTGTGTCAACCACTTAAAAATATAAACTGATTCACCCGACCTCTATTTGAATCGTTTTTTTTTCTTTTGAGAGCAATGGTAAATTGGTTTTAAATTTAAAAGACCAATACAGAAATACCATTCACCAATCCTTGTATCCCATTCGACCACATAGTCTCACCTGACCTATTAATTTTTTTTATTTGCCACACACACAGTTCTTCTCACTTTAAATTCCGGATGAATTAATTATTTCAATATAAGGATAAAATTATCTTTGCGAGATACTTTATAACATATAGCTAGAGATATCAGTGAATTAATAATAATTTATAACTATATATACACTGAGCCATCATAGTTTTTACTAGAGGCTAATAAAAAAAAAAAAAAAAACCTATATATACACCAATATTTAGTCCGTGTCTAGTTTTTGTTAAATTAACATTTATGGGCACGATCGTTTTCTTATTGTTATACATTTCATAAAATATTTGCCAAATAAATATAAAATATAAGAATTACTTTTTGTCTTATTATCTGTATTTTTTTTTTTTTTTTGTTATGTTCAGATAATAGGTGTTTTTTTTTCTTTACATAGCTGATAAACCGTGTACAGGAATATTTTTTTTTTATTGAAAATAACTAGAGCCCGGAAGTATATATATTCAGATAATCTAAATATCAGGTTAATTATGAACTCTACAGTAGCCACTTACAATTCAAGTTATATCATATACCAGAGATATGAAAGACTATAATTAGTTATCTAGGAATGGACAAACAAATAAATTCAATAAAATAGTATACAATTGAATGAATCAAAATTAAAACGCTTACGTAATTTTATAATATTATATATTTTATCGATAAAATACAATTGAGAATGAATTTACGTGCAACGTTGCCAAAATATAATTTGTGTTCTTTTAGTTAACAATAATTAATTTAATATATATAAATAAAATAATTAGTAAAAATATTCTTATCATAGCCATAAACTTAGTTATAATAATTTTAATAATATAAATAAAATAGTTAGATACCTATAGGGGCTATATTATATCAGTTCCCGGATAGCGTAAGCCAACTAAATAAAGTTAAATATTTTTATTAATTACCGATTTTCGGCACACAACATCTATTTACTATAAATTTCTAATATATTGGTTTTTTTTCTATTAGCAGTTTTTTTTTTTTTTTTTGCTCTGTTCTACCATAACAATTTTCAAAATCGTTTCTAATTGAGTTTCAATTAATACTTTAATAACAACATATATTTCTAGATGAGTCAATTGACTATTGAATGTTTTGTGAAATCTTTCAGCGGTGTTCGTAGTCCTAGAATATTATGAATTTTTATTATTTATTTATAATATATAGTAATTAGTTACGAAAGTTATTTTGGATTTTCCGAAAGTTTCATTCTTTATAATTTCGCATTGAACAGATAGCCAGGCGTTGTATAATTATTTAAGACGTAATCTGAAAATGTGTCTAATTTCTTATTTTGGGCAAAAAAAATTCTTCGATTTCCTGATGGTTTAAAAATTGAAGACCAAAAAACATTTTAAGCCACTTCCCTGGGTCATCAGACTTTTTATATGGATTTCGAAGTTTTCATTATTTATCTAAATAGATTAAAATTGTAATTAAAATTATATCCTTATACTTTATCTATATCAGTGGTGTATATAGAGGGAGGACCTAGTGAGCTACAGCCTCCTCCCCGAAATGTTTTAAAAAACATAAAAATTATTTTAAACGCATGCTATATTTTAATGGTGCTTTATGTTTATTTAGAATTAGCGTCCAACGTCAAATCGTTTTGGGACATTCTGTAAATGAAATGTACGAGATAAGTAGATAAATACCTATTATGTCATGTTAGTAATTCTTAGATAGTTGTGGTAATTTAACTCTGTCCATAGTAGCCCCTCCCGAAAAAATTTCCTGTATACGCCACTGATCTATGTAATATATATGTTAAAGATTAAGTTTGAAAATGGGTATTTTACACATTACCCGGGTAAAGTACACCTTATTCAAATGAATAATATAATGTGTACATTATCCAGTATGCTATTAGGTAAGGTGCTATAACAGTGGTGCCCAACCCGAGGCCCGCGGGCCACATGTGGACCGCGAAGGTATTCTATGTGGCCCATTACGAATTTTCTAAAATAAAAAAAAATTGTTTAATTATTTATTTTAATATATTATTTTTATTTAAATTTATGAATTTGTTTAAATAATTATTCCAAAAATACAATTATAATCATATTTGAAGCACCGTCTGTTGTTATAGAACTTAAAGTTCCTCAATCAAGCCTATCGCATAAGATTTTGAAGACAAAGATCAACTAATTCAAATATATCAGAATCCAACTCCTCTGTTACATTGAAATTAATATCAATGCCACAAATAATTATAAGCAGTTGGGCAGTATCAGTAATATCGGTACTCTCATCCAATACCAGCAAAAAATATTTGGATTCTCGTGCTTTGTTCTGTAATTGTGTAACTATGTTATTTCCTATATTTTCAACACATCTGGTATTTGTGTTTTGTGATAAACAACTTATATCTTTTTAAAGTTCTAATTTTTCAGGTATTATTTCTTCAACCATAGTTAAAACACATTTTTTTATAAAATCACCATCACTGAGAGGTTTATTTTCACTAGCTATTAAATTTGCTACTTTATAGCTCGCTTGTACAACATTTGTTTTAATCAAATTTTGTTGTTTAAATAAATTTGAAACATTTTGGGTGTGGATATTTTTTTTTAATGCTTCTAACTTAGTAACACATAATTTTTCTAATAAAATAATATATTGGTACTATGCTAAGTTTTTATAACTAAATTATATCGAAAATAATTGCTTACCTTTTAAATGGGAAAATTTATCTTAATGTTTTGATTCATAATGTCGTTTGATATTAAATTGTTTAAAAACTGAAACCGTTTCATGACACACAAGATAAACGGCTTTTAAATTAATTTCAATGAAAAAGTAATTTACAAACCATTTTTCATTAAAAATTCGGCAATCATCATTATATTTACGTTTTTTTCTGTCTAACATTTTTATACGGAAACTTTACAATTAAATACCGATATCACACGTGTACTTAAAATAACGTACTGACCAAATTAATGTGTGCCTACGATGTGTACCTCAATTCATAATTTTTTCAATAGACAGTAAAAGATAAGAAAACAAGTCCAATATAAAAAAATTATTTTTGTACTTTAATACTTTGTAGCTCGTTTTAAGATAATAGTTTACCAAAGTTGCCTGCCAAAGGAAAAAGGCTGAGCATCACTGTGCCATAAAGTATGAAGTAGAAGAAAAAAAAACCTAATCATATTAGTTCGAAAGTAAAATGATCAAGTAAATTATGTATTGTTAATAATAATTATAATAATAATTATGTATTGTTAATATTTTATATATGAAAAAATGCATAAAATTAAATATAGTTATTTATTGGAACAGTAAAGATTCAGGTGGCATTTTGAGTTGCAAAATATCTCCTCAGATTTACATTTACTTGTACATTTATTTGTCAAACAAACAAAATTTTTATACAAACATTTTTTAAAACTTTGACCACCGAAAAAATATTGTGCATTAACTATTTCACACAAAGATTTTTTTGTAGCCGACACTTTTAAAATATGTATTATTGGTTTATTATGATTTATTTAATTTTTATCGCGTTTCTTATTTCAGATAATATGCCATAATATTTTGATTCCGTTAAATTTACAGAATTATCATTCTTCTCATTAATTAATTTATTAAAACTCTCATAAAATTTCTTGTTTAAGAAGACAAGTTTTTTTTTAAAAATATTAAATGATCAAACAATTATAAACTGAATAATCGAACTCGAAAACCGATAGCAAAGTACTGAAGTTTAAAACGATTATACAATATCAATGCACACGATTCATTATAATGTACAATTTATACTCGTATTTTATTAATATTATCTACAATTGACATTTTATCGTATTTTATTTTATGAAAACATTTTGTACGATTTTCGTACTCAACCCGTAACATATTTATCTATATATACGTAAAAATGAATTTCTATCCTTTATGCATTTTTAAACGGCTGGACCGATTGCGACAAAATTTGGTACAGAGTTATATTAGATCCATGAACTGAAGATAGGCTAAGTTAAAAAGTGATAGATCCGACCCCGAAAGATGCTTATATAGATATTTTGAGATTTACGATGGACATTTTTGTTTATAGATGGTTGTTACTAGTTTCAACAACAATAATAATTAGTGTAAAAGAAATTATTATCTCTAAATTTGTTATTATTATTTTTATTATTTATTTCTATGATACGTGTGTCTGGGGCATTAAAATATTATATCTATATATATAAAAATCTCGTGTCACAGTGTTTGTGACCATACTCCTCCAAAACGGCTTAACCGATTTCAATGAAATTTTGTACATAAATTTGGTAGGTCTGCGAATAGGTTTTTATCTATTTTTTATGCTCCTAAGTGCTATTGTTTAATAAATCGTAGTTTAATTTAATAGATTTGACCCGGTCGATAACTGCGCAATTGAAAATAAATTATTAAATGATACTATTAAAAAACTATTAAAAATCTATTAAAAATTATTTAAAAACTATTAATTTTATTTTTGGTATTAAATGACGGTATTGCATAAATATTAAAGAACAAGATCCCGCAAAAGGTGCAAAAACAAACAAGAATGTTAGTTTGAAGGATCAATGTGCATATCGGTTGATGATTAGATACGATCAGAACAACATTATTCTACGATGTCGTGAGTTTGGTCAACATGTATGTAAAGATAGAGAGCGAACGATTACGATACATGCGATTCAATCAAAAAAATCTGCGTTAGGAAGATTCTCAAAACAATTACTAGATATCGGTGATGGGAAAGTTATTACAAATGAAACGGGATGCATACAATAACCGATCAATTTCTGCACAATCATTTATTTGCAAGTTGTTCTCATTGACCAGATATTTCCCAATGTACACAGACAATACACTAATCACGAATGGCTGGCAAGAGCAATTTTAGCAGCAAAAAATGTGCACGTCAACGAATTGAATCTCAAACAGCATTTATTACTAAGATACTTGGTGTCATACAAACATATTGATACAGTTTGCGGTGCTACTGAAGCTGTAAATTATCCAACAGAGTTTTTAAACTTATTGGATTTACCAGGTAAGCCACCGCATAATTTACATCTGAAGGTTGGATCTCCGATTATTTTGTTTCGTAATTTGAACCTACCACGATTGTACAGCGACACGCGATTAGTCATTAAAAAATTAATGAAAAATGTTATCGAAACCATCGAAGCCATATTCTCTAGAAATAATTTATACGACTAAACAACGTTTTTCGGGTCAGCTAGATATATATATATATATATAAACGAGCTATGAAGTCCACGGATTCAGATAGTATTTATATATACATATATTAATATACTACTTTTCGCCACCATGTTTGTCCTAGATGGAATCTTCAACTAATAATGTTCTAATCAGGAAACACTAATTTCGTCGCTGCGTAAGCGTTTTGTTCAAAATCCAAATGGAAATTAGTCATATTGTGTATTTTGTTTGAAATTTTCAAATATAAATCAGTAAAAAACTTCCTCGTGTCAATAAACGTTTGTTTTAATTAAAAAAAAGGAAATCACGGATATATAATGGCTGTTTTTATAGCAATGAATTGTATATTGCTCTGTAAAATGTTTCAGTGCAAAATCAGTACAAGTTGTCATATTTTCTATATTTTACACTGTAGTTAAACATATAATTGGGTGACTTTTGGGTAAGTTGTTACGTGGTACCCAATAAAAACAGGTACCTATCGTAATGATGTTGTTGGATCAGGGTAAATTGATTCAATAATTAATTTAAACACTTGTAAACACTTTTAATAAATACAAATACAATTACAGATACAGATACAGATACAAATACAAATTATAAATTTGCGCGCTAACAATATCAAAGACGAAACTCAGAAGGACTTGTACTGATAGCTGGACACGTCTGCCGTTGGTGGTGAAACGGAGCCTTTATATACTCTGTTTGATTCTGTTTTAATTGTGTTGTTTTCGCCACTTGGTTGCCCTTGGCCTTGATTGTCCTATTCGAATGATGATGTTGTTTGCGGTTGTTTGTGATTTGTAATTCGCGCGTGGCACCCATTAAAGTTTAATAGTTATTCTCTGTACGTTTTTCCTTATATGACTCAGGAATATGCGTATTATTATTTCTTAGTAATATATGCATATTACAAAGTATATAATTACATTTTTCACCTTTATTCAGTAAACTACAATAATTTTGTTTTTCCTTAAGTTGAGAAAGTGCTTCATTAAATGGCTTAAGAATCGGTGGATCATTTTTTCTTCTTTCATTCATAGCTTTCTTAACCGTGTTAAAATCTTTATGGAATAGAAATGATGGACTCTTGTCTCTCATAAGTTCTGTGCATATTATTTTATTAGGTTTTGTTGAAATGGAATCGACAGATTTACGTTTGCCGTTTTTACGTAAAATTTGGCATCCTATGATAGGCGAAGAGATATTAGAATGATTGTGCTCGAATCCGAGTCTTTCAATCAATACTTTTTTTTTTTTCATGAATCTGTTAGAATGCTTGCAGTACATTTGTTATTTTAAAACTTGCATTTGATCCGTAAATCTTTGCAATTCCGAATAAAGCAATATTTATTTGTTACTAATAATACTAAACTTTAACCGCGTTCTTAAAGTATAATTTTTTTTTTTTGGTATTTTCAAATACGTAACGAAAAATGTTGACGTTTGTGCGATGACTAAACGTCTAAGTATTATTGACTCGTATCTACTCAGACAGTAGAAATGTATGCTGAACTATACCTAGATCAGTACCATCCACATCACACACTCATTATTAAAATTAAAAAAATATTGATTAACCATAAAACATATTCTGTAAAAGTAGTCCATAAATTACCTAGAATAAATAATATTAAAGAAGATTTGGAACTTAAAATTTTAGCTTACATTAGATTGAAACCACGATCTTTGATTAGTCTTTTAAAATCGATTTTTAATAAATAATTTTGTATCAATATAATGGTAATATTTTTTCTAAAAGTTCTTTAAAAAAATACCTAAAAAAAAATCAAAAAGGAATCAATAGTAAATAATTATAAATGGTTTTATAAATTTTAATAAATCATGAAAATGTATTTTTATTTTTTTAAATTGAAACTGTTTTTATTCAGTCAATTTTAAATGTATAATCATACTTGACACATCAAAATTATTGAAAAAAATATACCTATCATAGAATGGTGTCGCTATTTTAAAAAATCATTCTGTATTGCACATACGCATACCGATGAGAAAAATGTTAAAATTTGTCTATAAATGTGTATTTTTATACCACTATGCGAAAAATAATTCGATTTATGCCAATGTAATACGGCCGAGGAATCTAGTGTTCCCTAAATTAGTGAACAAACGATATGTATAAATAAATGCTTAGCTCGGACCAGGCGTGTTTCCGGGAACTTCTTTTTGAGAGGTAGCAATTTTAAACTTATTTACTAGTGGATAACCGCTCTTTGTTTCGAATTGTTGAAACAATCTTAGATCCATGGGAGGTCTTGGCACCAAAATTTCGTACCCGTTTATACGCCACTGCCTTAAGATTATTATATTTGTAATATACAATTGGTTTCAAATTAAAAATTCATCATCAAGTACACGCAGTCTCCGGGCTGAGTATTTACGTATTTATATATATTTATCGTTTTTATAGTGTTGCATTGAAACCGCGCACGTTGCAGTTGAATTTGCATCGAGAAACACCGAATACGCGGTTCGGCCGTCCCGTACCCGGTAGTCAGTGTTAGCCTACCCTTTGCACATTGCATGCACGCGTAAGGCGAAACGGAACTCTTTTCGCCCAAAAATGACCTTCCTCTTTTTACCCACATCCTTTTTTCGACCAAAAATGAAAAAACAGTTTCCTCTTTTCGTCCAAAAATAATTGTATTCTTTTCGCCCATGGTTTCACGTTTTATAATTTGGAAATCACTTTCTCAAAATTAATAATTTTTAAAAAATCATATAATAATCAAATAAAAAAATAGAAAAATATATAATTATTAATAATAATTAACATTGCATTGGTAATGTTTTACGACATATCTACATAATTTATGAACAGATTTATTATTGATATTTATTATATTTAGATATTTATATCTTTTTTTTACACAATAATAAAATAAATGATATAATAATCAATAATAGTGTTTTATTATATTTACTTTACTTTTTATTATAATAACTAGTTCGTTAATATAAGATAATATTTTAGGTATTTGTCATTTATTTGTATGACGTCGTTAAAAAAAAAGTAATTCATGGATTTAATTTGTATTTACATTTTTTGTATAATTGAATGCCATTGATTTAATGAACTCATACCGACTCAACTCTCCTCTATTGTACTTTTCAATTGTTTCTTCGTTTTTTAATTGGCGTTCTCTTACTTGTCTATCTTTGGGAAAGTGTTGTAAGTGAATACTATTTAATTTAATATAAACATCAGTTTGAATTTCTTGTACCACAGCCAACCACATATTGATGGAGAATTACTATAAAAACTTTTGTTAAAAAATAAGTGAAACAACTTGCATGCATTTGTTGTCCTGATTAACTCTGATGATTTAGCTGCCCAAAGCTTTGGTGGGAACAAACTTTCATCAGATTTATAGTTATTAGTTAAATAATCACAGAACTTTTGAAGTTTTTTATTTTTAGGGCAGTCACTAATTAAATCTTCTACATAACAATCACCTACTTCTTCAGGATTTAAAAATAGTAAACCAAACGTGTAATGTATATACTTACCGATATCTGAAGACTCGTCTTTAGAGTGTGTAGCCAAACCAAATTTTTGCACATTTCTCCACCATGATTGGGTTAAATGAAACCTATACCCAATTATTTCTGTATTTGGCCAAACAATTTTTATTGCTTTATGTATTACATATTCAAAATCAACCATACATTTTAACGGCGATAAACGTAATTCAAGGCTATTAGATTTTTCGGTGATTATTTTAAACACAAATTCATATGTATGTTCCGATTTATCAACTAATAGGCAAAAAACTAATGGTACATAATGGCCATTTTTATATCCATGAATAGTGAACATTTGTTCAAAAAATCTTGCAGAATATTTAAACGTGACATTGACGTATACGTTTTCAACATTGCTCAAGAAATGTAAATTATTTTCACAGGAAAATATTATAACGTTTTTATTTTCATCGTTATTCAATACAAAATGTTCACCTCTTGTAGTGTTTATTTCAGTTGCATTAATATACTGATGAACTTCATTTATATCAGTAGGGTTAGGAGGGAGGACTTTTGCACGTGATTTATACATATTGTTCCTTAACCTTTTTATATCAACTACGTTTAAATATGATGATGCGTCGTTTTGAGCAATTTCTTTTAATATTATTTTTTTCGGTCTTGTATGGAGATCTTCTAAAGATTTTCGTTTACATGATGTGTTTATTATTTGGCAATTAATATTTGATTTATCATATTCATTATGATTGTGTTCTCCGACTGCTGAAGTAAAAGCATCATTTTTATCTGTATATAATTTTGCATTACACGTTCTTGTTACACATCTCCAACGGGTAGAATTGTCTTTTTTATTAGTCGATCTAAAATTGTACTTAAAATTATTGTAAAGAACCATACGACCACCTATTTTACTTTCTAAAAATTTCATTTTTATAAAATGTAGTCACTATAATCACGAGAAAAAACACAATCACACTATTTGGCACAAAAGTGAACGACATATTAAAATTAAAGCTGTTAAGAGTGTTACGTATCGATATCAAATTTGTTAAATTATATTATATATATTATGTTATATCAATTATATTTGTAATCTAGATATTTTTATCGGCTTGGCTGGTCTGGCGCACCGAAGGGTTTTTGATTGTTATTAATATAGTCAGTCGAGAAAAGTGTATAAAGGTGCCGACTCTTCTATCGAAATATATAGTTTAAAAGACTTTAATAAACGTTATAATTACTTATAAGTCATAATTAATATGAATATTTGTATTATTTTACAACAACAAAACAAACAATTTATTTAAGTAGTAACCTGATCAAATAACTTATTAGTTATTTTACATCGATAACACTATTTTAAATACTTATTTTTAACACTTATTAAATTATTATTAATTATTATTAATAATTATGTATTTTTCTATTTTTTTATTTGATTATTACATGATTTTTTAAAAATTATTAATTTTGAGACAGTGGTTTCCAAAATGTAAAACATGAAACCATGGGTGAAAAGAATACAATTATTTTTGGATGAAAAAAGGAAACTGTTTTTTCATTTTTGGTCGAAAAGAGGAAGGTCATTTTTGGGCGAAAGAAGTACCAGCCGTAAGGCGTACGGGTCACCTTATTCAGGGTCGTATTGAGGTCTGGTGGCGCCCCTGGTGAATCACTGTATTTGTAATGGGAAATTTACTTTTTTTTACAAAAAATTATTTAAGACAAATAAAGAATGTATAAAAACATTACAAGGTAATAATTACTAATAAACTTAAATAACTATTTGACTATTACTTTAAAATATAAACAATCAATATATTATAAAAACATGTCAAATGTTTTCTCTTCAAATGTTTTTGTTTTACAATGGTACTTTTCTTACTTTTATAGAGGTAAATGATTTGTCATTGATACAATGACATTAACAAATGAAGTTATTTTAAGTGCCCACATCTTTTTCATGTTTCATGAAAAATATAACATAAATAGCGTTGAAATTTGCGCCCCTTGCAGAATCACGCCCCTGCACTGAATACAGCCATGTCCTTGTTTCGCGGTGAACCCAGATGCATATGAGCATAGTGTACATTGTTAGAGAACCCAATGAAAATATTATTCTACGATTGGCTCTAATCCCAATAAGATAACGACTTCGCGATCAATTATCTATTTTCAGTTATCGAATTTAATAAATCACAAAAATTATCAGCTATCAAATTTTTAAATTTTGAATATTTTAAGGATGTTTTAATACTTTTAAACTTTAAACTTTTATTTAGAATTTGAAATTTAACAAAATGATATTTCCAAAAAAATATACAAATGAAATTTTTGGAGAAATTGGGAATACCGTTAACATCTAATCAAACATATCATGTATGGAAGTTATCAATTATTGGATCTCTGAATTTGGGTAGTTGAATTTTAATCATTGGAACTATCGCTCCAGTATTCCGAATGGCCAATGAATTATTTGCTCGTAAAGTCTTTTAAAGTTATTTTTATTTTTTTTTTTTTTGATTTTTACAGACTTATTAGTAATACAAAATTTTAAGTTATATTATTTGTTGACATAAATAATAATTATTTCTATTTATTTTCAATTACCATATCCAACATATTTTGTTTGAAACAATGTTTTATCCTGAAATAAAAATTTGACATTAAATTTAAAATCGGTATTTTTATTTGATCGATAAATGTATATATTAGATAATATAATACCTTTAAACCTTAAGGGTCTTATAATACATAACAGCATTTATTATTTTATATTTTTATTATATATTTATTAAATATTTTAATAAATAAATAATTTATTTTTTTTTTCGTAAATATAATTTTCGTGATTTATCAAATTCGATAACTGAAAAAAGATAATTGATAGCGAAGTTGTTATCTCATTGGAATTAGAGTCAATCGTAGAACAGTATTTTCATTGGGATCTCTAACAATGCCTATATGTGCCCCCCGGATCGCGGTTCGTGTGTTTCAAACATGCGTTATCGTTGACACGACCGTACGTTTCGCGTTCGATAAAAACTCGGGCGCGCGATTTACCGGGTACAGTCCGCTGCTGTCTGTCTCCCTAGCACGTCCCACCGCGGTGCTGCAAGGGCTACCATCGGCGGCGCTGGCTCCGCCCGTCGACCGCCCCTCTTCGCAGACGATGTCAGGCGGACGTCACCCCCTGTCCCCCCCACCGGAGGGTCATCGCGTTTGTTGCTCGTGACGAACGCACCCGCGGTCCGTCGGCGTCACTGCACCGTCGACCGCGACCGGGGCGAGTCGGGCCTCAGAGGCGAATGGCGGACGCCCATGCACAACACACACGCGACCGGGACGTAAACGTCACCGACGGTCGGCGTTCGGACAGCAACGCACGGCAATAGTTGATCTCTTCACGACGGACGACGAGGTACGTTTTATTTTTTCCGTTCCACTACAACACGCTCGGGACAACGAAATAATCACGAAAACAGGTATCTGCTACGAGTTGATTCCCGGGTCATCAAGAGGTACAAATTGATTCATGGGTTATTATATTATTTTTCGATATTTATTCAAATATTCAGCGTATTAGCGTAACCCAAGAAACATCACGAAGAGTTTGGCTGACAAGTTGCTCAAAAATGTTGTTTTTTTTTTTTAGTTTATTCATACTTTGAAAATCATTCGGTTTTTATTTATTGTTTATATTATTTTTATCAAAAAAATTATTAGTATAATTATTATTAACAATTTTTAGTAATTATGTAAAAAATTATTACTACATTTTTTTAGTAATTAGGTTTTTTTTCCTCATAAATTTGCGCGTTGTGTGTGACGGTCGAACTCTATACGGATGTGCATTCTACTGATAAACAACAATAGTGAATCAACTTGTACATACCTGATAATGACTCGGGGATCAATTAATACATACAGTAGGTCTCGGGAATTAACTCACTGCGATATTATTATGTACCAGTGTTGCGTTGATTTTTTTCGATGAGAACGTTTTGTGGGTGATGAGAATTGTTTTTCGTAATGCTTAAGGATTCAAATTCATGGACTTGGTGGGTGTCGTACATCGGATTGTTTTATCCACCCAAACGCGAGAGCGTGCGCTCGGAATACGGGAAAAATCTATTTTGAAATATTTATAGATCAACTCAGTTTTAACGTACTTCAAAGTTAAATAGGTAATAAAGATATTGATTTTATTTTTGTTTTTCTTATTACTACATAGCTCACCCATTAAATAATTTTACAATCGTTTTATTAACATTTTGACACCTTATAACATTGTATTTTTTTTTTATTTTTCTTCAATTCTAATATTCAGTGCAACTGTCCGAATAGTTCATTTTTATTTAAAAATCGTATGATCTTAATAATATAAATAGTTCTATGATAACATTCACAGTTCATCAGCATACCATTATTCGTACATTAAATCAAAATAGTATTTGTATATGTACTGACAATTATTACACCGTGTTACATCAAAACTTATCATAGTAAATTATTAACATTATACTGTGGAGGATGATAGTAGCTTGCTTATACCCCTCCTTTCATACGTTAGTCTACTGAAATCCACGTGATCAAGCAAATAACTAATGTATCAATACTACTAGGCGCTAATACCCACCAACCCAAATCAAACGCATTTCGAAACATTGAGAGTTCAATAATAGTTAACAACCATTTAAATTAATAATATATTAAATAATAATTTATATAGAAGATAATTAAAATATTAAAGGTACACAGTGTAAATCTAAATACATATTATACATATTACAGTCCGTTTTTTTGTCTTTGTATACTGCGCAGTCAGGACCGGCTTAAGAAGTAGGTGGCATAGGCCCACGCCTAGGGCGGCATTTTTCCTGGACAATTTTTATGTATAAAAATAATATTTGATAAAATATTTACACATAAGGGGCGGCAAAAACTAAATTTTGCCTATGTTTGTTTAAACACTTGAGCCGGGCCTGTGCGCAGTATAGTATGTTGTAGTTAACTATATTTACCACTGAAGAGTGTTATAATTTCTGTTTAAACTAGAGTCAAGGGAATATAATATCAGATTTTGGAGGTTTTTGAGGAGTATACAGTATGGGGCAGAAAGACTAAGTCAGCAAATATCGCACAATAGGTAACTATCATGTGTCACACCTAGGTAAGCAACACGTAAAAATACGAGTATAAGGAGTTTTAGTTGTGATGAATGTTTAGTTGCCTATCGTACGATGTTTGTTAACTTAGTCCTGCTGCTTCATACTGTATATTGTATACGAGCATGTTATATTACGATTGAACAGAAATAAAAATAAACCGGATTCCTGTTGTTAATATTATTACGATAACAATGAATACGGGTAAATATATCGAAACGTAGACAATTCTGCTTATGAGTTTAAAAAAAGAAGAACGAGTCAAGTGATCATTTTTGTAAAGTTGCTTGAACCAACTTGTACTATGAAACGGAGTTTAATATTTTAGTTGAGAAGTTATTGCGAGTTGCATTAAAATGTTTACGATAATATTATTAATATTCAAGTGAAATGTAATTTTTTAAATAGATCTAGAAGTGTCTATGTACGATTGCAGTTTGAATATCTCTATACTTTCCATAAAAAAAAAATAAGATATCAAATGACTTGCTCCTATAATCAAACCAGTAACTATTTTACAATTTAAGATACTATAACATGGCTGTTATTCGATCTATATGTCGATCAAAAGGTAAATAACAAACTATATGAAAACAATTCTTGATAATTGATTTCCTAAACAATATATTTTAGGATTACATTTAAAACTTTATTGTAATAAATTGTTGCAGTGAAGTTATTCTAGGAAAATTTTTAAAAATGTGGTGGTTAAATAAGGTGACCCGCTTGCGTCAAGCCACTAACCGGCGTTTTTCAATACTAGTACTAGTGCATGTAAGTAAATTTGTTTCATTTTTCTTGTTGCGTTACATTAAAATTTAGTTTTCAGATGACTCATGAGTGACCTATAGTAATAATTTATAGTTGCGATAAATATCGCCACATCTATGACGGTGATTATGATCGAAATGATGACAAAAAAGTGTAAATTAATATACAAATCCTTTTGAAAAATATTACCACGGTAATTTATTAAACATAGAAATCATAATCTATTTGTTTCCCATCAAATGCGTTTTTTGTTGGTATTGTTTATGTTTTTTTCTTTTTTTTTCTAACAAATAGGTGTTTGATTTTGCGTGTAATAACTCGTAGTTAAATCGATTATTACTAATAGTCGAGTCCAATGGTAAAAACTATTATTCTTGTCTAAGACTGACGCTAAGACAATTTTTATGAATGAGCTTTTATTGCTTCAGAAAATACGGCTTACATGTTCTATCACTCATATATCTTATCTGCCATACTTTTTTATTTATTTTTTTTTTTTTATAGCATTAGAGGCCATTTAGATTCTTTGCTGTCAATACTAAATTCTTTCATTCTTCTTTACTATAAGTCTGGTTCATGTCTTCATTATCTGCCATATATTCAAGAATAACCATTTACAGTTTCAGCCTGAATGCTCAATGTCATTTGTCGAAGTCAAATATATTATTAAATATTCGTTATTGTATGGTTAATGATTTCAAATCGTCTAAGAAAGTCGGAAATTTCACACAAAATCTTAAGTGAAACCAAAACAACACATTTGTGTTATAATTTATTAAAATGAGCTAATATAAAATATATTTTGTACATATTTTTCGAACGGTTAGATCGAGTTGCAATGTGTGTAATGCAATTGAGAAATAACACTTATAACCAGGGCTCATAACCTATAACTCTAAAAAGAGTGGTTATAAGCGCTATAATATGCTCTTAAAAATATTCATATAAGCGATTAAACATGCACTAAAAATACAAAAATATACAAAAAAAATTTATTATGTAAAAAACACAATTTTTATTTATTATTGAAAAAACGATTTTCACTTATTTTAAAAAACATATTATGTATAAAAAAAAATTTAAACTCCTATTATTAAAATTCCGATCGCGTTGTTATATGATAAAAAAAATATATAATTTAAACCAAAAGAAAAATTAGTTAATTAACACGAATTAACTACAAATATAAAAATTAATACTACTGTAATTATTTTTTATCATTAAGAAAAAATGTTTTAAATGCTAAGAAGCTGAAAAAGACTTTAAAAAGAAAAATAGCAAATAACAAATTTCTAAATATGCAAAAATAAGTTTGCAAAATAGAAAAAAAGCAAAATAGCAATTATACTTTGAAATATACAAAAAAATGCAACATAAATTTCGCATTTAGCTTCTTAGTTATCTAAAACAAATGTATAGCTCACTTAGGTATTTCTAGGACCTCTCAAAAAAAATATGTAAATGATATAAGTTATGAGCCTTGCTTATAACTATTATATTTTAAAGGACGTTTACAGTTGGAAACACTGCTTATCCTTAGTAATTTACGCAAAGAAAATAATGTATAGTAATAAATTGTGTACGCGTGCGTATACCCGAAGACGAATTGGTCCGATGTTTGGCTACTTCCAGGAAAATATGTATCAAAGTAAGAGAGTGTTTAGGTATCTTAAACGCCGGAAATATTTGTTTGTTTGCGTGCCTAGCTTAATTCACCGTAATTCAGCTTTGTGGTCGGTAATTATTTTGTATTTATCATCAAATCTAGAAGGTTTTATACACATTACATAAATTTGTGATTTCTTAAAATATTTTAGGTTGTATAATAAATAATATGTGTATGTGTGTTGTGTGTTAAGAATTGACATATAAATATTAGTAATTAACAACACGTTAATTTCTCAAATTATATATCCCCTCTTGAAGTAATTTATTTATCAGCAATAAAAATAAATATTTGATTATGTCACGGTAAGGATCATGTTAATAAAATAATGCATTTTAAACAATTCAAGTCAAGAGTATTTTAGTTAATTGTTTGTATTGTCGAGATTAAAATTTATATCTGTTTTCGACTCAGACAACTCATTGTCATAATTCGGTGACGGAAAGTTTGGATCTTCATTATTTAATAATAGTCGGATTTTTTTCATAACGAGTGGGAGAGTGAGTGGATTTTTCAAAATGTTTATTTTAGTTGTTATATCTTCGTTGGAACTGTTTTGATTTTATATTAACGTGCTTTCGCACGCGTGTGGTGTTTGCAGCAATGCGGTCGTGTGTTAGTGTACTTTATTCAAATTTGATTCAGTTAAGTTGTATACATTACCAATTTGCTACTATCAGCGTTTTATTTTGTTACTTCTATCGAGAGATATTCAATACGGTTCGCGAAATAACGTGGGGACGGTTACAGTGTCCCAACGCGTACTGCTATGATTGCATTTCGAATCGGTATTACAGAATTTTAACCCGTTAAAGCCGGGTGCGCATCAAACGCGTCCCTTCGTGACTTGGAAACATTTTCGAGAGAACAAGCGTCCATTATGCGCGTAGAAATGTACGTTCCAAGTTGCATTATTTTTATGTATATACTTAAATTTGCGCGGCAAACCCAACCAATTCTAGTTGAACTATACACCAATATACACAAATGTACACAAGTCAGCCGGTGTGTTAGTAAAGTACGAACTACAAAGTATTTTGGTAACTGGGTGCATGGCCTATTATTGCCCGTTCCCTGCCCATACACGGTGCATTTCCCATAGTGGTTGCATCCGAAAACCGCATACTTCTGATTTTGACCAAAAAAAGGTCGATAGACCAAAACCGCACACTTTATCGGTCATTGTATAACAAAATACCCCTAACCTATAGTAGTTAAAACTGCAAACTATTTTTAGTGCCAACTAACTGATAATATTAGAAAATATTATAAGATATACTGCAATAATCATGCTAACGCGTTTTAATACTTCAACAACTCGTTTTTACTTTATCGTTCTCATTTCTTGTGTATACATATATAGTATATTTTTATACATTTTAAAATACTCGTATATGCATTTTTTTTTTGTTTGAATACATTATAAATTATTAAATATATCTAACTTAGGTAAGTATAACCTTTTTGTGGTCGAAATCAAAAGTGTGCAGTTTTAATCTATCAAAAATGTGCGGTTTTATTCTGTATTTTATCAAAAGTGTGTGGATTTTGGCAGTCAACGTCCCATAGTATCCCAAACGAATGCTCAACATGCATGCACATGCTGATTCGTTCGCGGACTAGGTCCAAACACGTCGAACATGGTTTCAAAACGTTTTGTGTGGACCCGGCTTAAGGTGTACGTACAATGAATGATTATTAGATTTATGAAAAGGAAGAAAAAAGTTGTAATAGCTAGTGTTATTAAATGTGTTTGTGTGTGTATATTATTTTCATCTTATCGACTCGACATGCTATAGCTGCTCTCGTCGTCGTCGTCGTAAAAATTACGTCAGTTGTGCCGGCTATAATATCAATATCTTGTTCTGCCCTCGAAATGTGTGCAAGCCACACAACTCGGGCACAAATGTGTGCACAACAACATAATGAATATGTATTTTTATTTGTTATTATATTTTTTTGCGTCACAAATGTACCACGTACGTATTCAACAAATTGACTTTCGACGTAATTACGATAATATTAATTGTATTATGGACAACAGGCGGAGGATAAACATAAACACTCACTGGTTTTAGATTCACTGTAATTCGATCAATATCTGTTGCGTAGGGAATATTTATTTTCTCGTACGAAGTAATGTGATACAGAAACACTCTAAGATTTTGAATGCTCGCACGATGACTGAATCGAACTTTATTTGTTAACTATTAACAAACGTGATTCGAAGAAGCTTAAATAGAAAGTTCGAATTAGGAATACGAACATTCGAAACATATTTTATGTTGTTACAGATTTATTAAATATTTAATGATGATACAATATTGGATTTTTAATAAGAAATAACATAACTACGTTGTATTATTTTTAATTAAAACATTCCGTCTACATACATCAAACAAGTATGTATTTTAATTAAATTCTTATAATTAAATGTGTTAGGACGATTATCGGGTATTATGAATCATTTGTTCAATAGCTCGAGCATGTCGTTAAAAACTTCTGTAGCTCAGAATTTGGGAATTTTAGAGTATTTCTGTATAACAGGACTATACGTACGAGGAAATTTTTTCACATACGCAACAGTTATATATTGATTGAATCACGATGAATCAAAAACCAGTGAGTATTTACGTTTTATCCACGCATATTGACTATAAAACAAAAATTATTATAATCGCGTTCTTTTCACAAAAACATTTTGAAGTTCTTTTCCTTCACATTAGAATCACTCATATCGTTTTAATTGCTTTTCCCTCGTCCAACTATATTTTTTACTCTGTAGCGCATACTATCGTCTTGCGAACGAAAGCCCAACAGCCTAACCCATAAAATCACCCATATAGGTTCTCTCATGGACCAAATCTATTATATTTACTTTTATTTTATAATATAACAGTTATTATTTTTTGTTGCCCACTTATTGCTGCAGCGCTATACCATCAATTGCTGTTTTTCAGTTGAAAAATACCTGATCGGTTCTTCGTTCTGAACTTGTACAGGCTAAATTAATTAATATATAAATCGCGTCAAAAGTCAATCGGTTGAACATGTACGTGAACAATTTGCGAACGCATTTAAATGTATTACAATACTAACCACTATCCTATTTATTGTACATAGTTCAAGGTTTCAGGGTAGTCGAAAAAATAAATAATAAATAATAACCGGTAGGTGACGAAGAACTGTAATTCGAGTAGCTATACGCGGAATATTCATAGGTGGCACAACTGACGAAGCTTTCACAACGACGACAACGAGAGCGGCTATAACGTGTAAAGTCGATTAGTATGAGAATAATATGCACACTAACACATGTAATAACTAAGGTTATCACAACTTTATTTTTTCTTTTTGCACGTCTACGAACAAGTATTTTATTTTCTCCAATACTATTCGTTGTTGGACGTTTCATTCGGCTACATTCGACGACGAGTGTAAAATCATTACCGGTCCCAAAACTGAGCCACGGGCGAAGAAGTTCCGGCACGCGCGCAAACAAACATTTGGCGAATAAACCCGTCCATGACTATTGCTTCGTATACCTGGAAACAGATAAATGACCGTCCGATTCGTCTCCTGGCGTGCGCACGCGAACACATCACATAACTATTCATTAATTTCCTAGTTAGGATTACTAGGAACAACTGGTGAGCGCGCATGTGTAATCGAATCACCGAGTTCTAATGATCGGTGCGATTGAATATTAACTCGGTATTGTCGAATGCTGTTTGTTTATTCGAATATAGTTTTCGACACGACCGAATATTTTTTTTATTCAAAACAAACTCGGAATGAAGAAATCCAATAGTCACTCAAATTGAATATTATTCATATGAACATGTTCGTATAATGAATAATACTAAAAATCCTATAATACAATCGAATACATTTGAATACATCGGTTACTGTCAGTACTGATCAGCAATAGAATCACTACGACCTCACCTTGTAGAATGACAGTGTTGCAGTTTCCCAATTACGCTTGCAAATTTTAATGGTGATATAACGGTTCGAAATACTAACAATAACACAGTGCAATATTGACAATACTTATTTTATGTTAACTGATTGTAATAAATTGTAATACGAAGATGTTGATTTGGTGTCGCGATAGATGTTGTGTGAAACGTAGATTTTCCTAAACGATTTTCTGTAGTTATTAACCATTGAACGAGTTACCGGACGAACTCAGAATAGTTACATATTCTGACACCATATTATTGCCAGGCTGATAATGCGGCATTACACATGTCAAATCCGGAAAATATAATGTTATAATATGTAGAATCTACTGACAATTCAAATATGTAACTCGTGTAACTCGCTACGAAAACTTCCGATTCATAATAGTAGTTTTAGTTGTGTGTGTTGTGACTAAGAACAACTATATGTAATTTTACTTTCGAACTTGACGATTTGTGATAAATGATTTAATTACTAGTCATAACACACGAATAATATTTATTTGATAGAATGAACGAAAAATACCGATAAAAACCGCTGTTGCTTGAAAAACATGGATTGTAGTTTTAACGTTTTTAAAATTTACCTGGAGAACATCTCTTGTATAGTGTACTAATAATCCAAATTTACCGCGGACACTCGTGGGTCGGGGAATCATTTTTGTTATAATCACCGTCGTAGTTTTGGCTATATTTAATTCGGCTTTGAAATTAAATATAAGTCTTCATGAATAAAATTTAAGCTAAATTTTAATGGAACGACACAAGAAAAATTGTTCACGCGCATTGGGTCACGTATACGAGAAACGCTGAATCGATACGCGTGAGTTATCGAGTTACCCTCCATGTTCTTAAAGTTTTGCTTGCTACGAATAATGGACTGTTTATATATTATATTTTATTACGATGTATATCTGTATTACATAGTTGAAAAGTATGCAACAATATGTAATTAATTTTTTAATCGCATTATTATGTTTGTATTAATTAATAATTAGGTTTGTATTTATTATTATTTTTATTTTTCACGTATACTTTTTACTTGTGTTTTAAGAAGTCATTTTGTTGACTTGTAATCAGATTACCATCAGAGAATTGAGAACACTTACCCCAAAAATGTATTTCGTTTTAGTTTTTATTCATAATATTTTCATAATAAGAACTGTAGATTCGCAGCAAAAACATTTTTATTCAATTTAAATTATGTCATTAAGTGTTATAACTGTTCTAAGCTGTGTGGTGTTAATAAACAAAGTATTTTTTGTATTCAGGATTTTCAATTTTGATAATCCTTTTATAGCGTCATTTTTTAAATAGTCGTTGCCATTGTACATTTAGATAGACGTTTAAATTGTATTATCTATGTGGAATTTCCTTGTTAAAATTCCTTATGTTTAAAAGTATGAAATTTGGGATTTTGTTAATTTCTAAAAAAAATTTATAAATTCTGATTAAAGAATTTTGTTAAAGTTCGTTATTCGAGAAATTTATTTTTATTATTTTATAATTTTATAGTAATTTTTCTTGATATATTCCATTGAAATAATGTTACACTTTTAATTTATAACAAAACCTAATAAACATGCATATTTAATAATTTGAGAGAAGATAATAATAATATGAAATAACATTTATGACAAATTACAATAAATAAAATTTCCTAAAAATATTATTAGCTCTCAATATTGTTTATTGAAACTTGAAATTTGAACAATCGCACACAGATATCGAAGTGGTTTTTACGATATTATCGTTATTGAATTAAATAAATTGTTTTATTAATGGAAATTTTTTAAAGTCATATTATAGTAACTAATACTTACCATTTTATAAATTAACACATTGGAAGTTACTCAATATATAGTAGTATTACTTAATTTGTTATTTATATTTACTACCTACTTTTATTATTAATTTATTACCTACTTTACATATACTAATTGTAAACGCATTATTTTCAAGTAATATAGTTTACATGTTTAAATACTTATACATTTATATAATATTATATTTATTGTTTTTAATTGTGATTAATTTATTATAATTATTTGTTTATTTTATGATATGACATAGCGTTATCTACGTCCAAAATTATGGTAACTGATTTATATATTTTGAATCTCTGGCATGACATAGCGTTCTCCAAGTTCAAAATTATGTCGATTGATTGAATTGTTTTTGAACCTCTAGCGAGACATAATGTACCTAAGTTCAAAAGCCTCTAGCATGGAATTACTTCTCCTAAGCTTGTCTGTTGAATAATATTAATAAATTAATGATAAATCTAAAATAATAAATACTAAAAAAAAAACACTTACATTTTATACAATAAACAAATAGTATACATATTTTTAGTAAAGTAGCATTATACATTTTATAATGAATAATTTGTACTTTCAAACTGTTATATTTGTTAAAAGTTGTAACTTTAAGTACGTTTGTATTGTGTTAAAATAATATACAATAAGAAATTAATGAAATTTTTGATTGTTTAACTATCACAATAAACATTCAAATCAAATACTTAGAAGGTAATAACTAAATCGACTTTATATTAAAATAAAAAGATCTAATAAAAATTAATAATATATTTATTCAAATTAATTTTTATATATTATTCTGTCACAGCACGTAGTAGTAAAGAAATAGTAGTGTGAATTTTTATTTTTATTAAATTATTAGGCACACAGAAATTTAATATTTTAAAACATTAATGAATTTTTAACATAAAAATAAATTACTTTCAATCGTAATTAAATAAGTAAATAAATAAATAAAAATAAATTATCTTATTTTATTTCAATACAAAACCATTTTTCAGGCAAAATCAACCTTTTGATTACAGAATTATGTCTATACTTAAAAATGATATGTAATATAATAATTATTATTTTCTTAAACATAACAAAGATTTTTCAACAAAAAAATATGTAGTTTTGTATTAGAAAATCAGAAGCAAAACGTATAAGACAATGTACCTACTAATTTATGTGTGACAATAATTGATACATAATCAAAAATATAATAATTATAAGTACATGAAATTCTAATACTCTGTTGCGTTATTTGTTTCTTAAATTTATAGTAACGTATGATATTTTTAATTTAAAATTGTTTTATGTCGAAAAGTTTATTTGTCGATCTAGAGTGTTTTAATTATTAAGGTGCACTCAATAGTCTGTAAGACGATTTTCTCGGTAAAATTAATTTATTTTTGATATAATATTAGATTCATCGATTGTATCACCCTAGAATCAAAAATAAACCCGAATGGTTTTTATCTTGTATCCAACTGTATCGAAAACTTCTGATGACGATCATAATATCAAACAAAAGTGATTAAATATAGCAAATACAGTAGATATAAATCTATTGTTATACTTGTAAATGTTACATAAGTAAAAGTATAAATATCTATATAATATATTTACTTGGTTAATAAAGGAATAAATAAAAATATTAGAGTAATAATATAGATGTATAATTATATACTTTTTTTTTATCATTATTTTACACTATATTTCGCACTATAATTTGAAAATATCAATCTTTAACATCATATGAAATTAATACTATAAATTAAGTATATTTTATTATTAAACTTTCATTATTCAGACCTTACTTTTTTAAATATATAATAACCAAACCATGTTTTTTTTTTTTTTTTGTTAAAACAACAAATTAGTTAATTATAATAAAAATAAAATATAGTAGTTTTGAATGAAAAAAATAAATTAATAACTGGAGTTCACATTTCATTTTTGCTGTCATGGACTTGTATAATAAGATATTACAAATAATTTGAAAAAAATTTCGACATCAGACGGATTCACGTACTTGCCGTTCCACTACAAAGATTTTTGTCTTACATGGTTTGAAGTGCTCGTGAAAACTAGGAATATGTTGCTTCATCCAACAGTGGAAATGTAATAATTTTTGTACGAAAACATCTGGTGACTTTTGATCTAACAAAATAATATACTCTATTTCAGTTAGAAAACTAATATATTGTGGCAGTCGGAAATGGTTTACAATCAATTTCACCATATATTTTGTTCCTGGTGTTGGATAGCTATTATCGACATATTTTACCTAAGTTCACATATTGGATCTAGTCAACAGTCATCGTTCAGTGCAAATTTATTGTATCATATCAAAGAATGAAAATTCGAATCATGTAATTATGCCATAAATATGTTAGGCGATAAGACAAAAGTGTACATTTATTACAAACCCCGACCTGTTAAGTCAGCGGAACGCATGACGTATGAATTTATTTATACTTCAATAATGTATACACATATATTTTTTTAATTATAATATTGACTTTACAGCTTTGAATGGTTTCTTGTCAAGCGTGTTTGCCTTATTCCAACATCGAGAAAAATTGTTCACTTACACGCTGAATATGTCCATAAGAAGCTGATAAGATGTTCACAGAAACTCACACTATGTTCCAGTCAAATGTTGGCAGAATAAAACATTTTATTTTTTCCTGTTCAAAATCAAATGTACTCTCTATTTTTCATCAAATCTGATTTATCAAACAGTACGAGTAAAATGTTTATTTAGTAATATAATAATAATAATAATAATACCCTATACAGCAAAGATATATTTATTGATAACTGTTTCTCTAATATAAATAATAATGATAAATATTATTACAATAATCTTACAATTAAGATCTGAGCCGAAAACAATTTAAAATAACTTTACCTAACTGTTATAAATTATAATATAATATTATAAGTGAAATAAAATAAATATCGATAGAATATATTTGAGTCATAAAGAAGAGTTATAAATTATAGTCATAGACTTATATGTAAGAATATAATAATATAACAAATATGAATACATGTATAAGTATGAAAAACATTTTTTTACTAATATAATTTTAATTCTAATCTATGTTGTATTACAATGATAACTAAATATTTAGCTATACATTATAAATTAATATTTAATTCAAATTATTTTTTAAAATTAATTAAACCATATATTTCAATTGAAAATCAAAAATTAAATTTAAATTTTCAATCAAAACAAAATCAAAACTTAATATTTAAAATAAATACCAAATTAATGAATTTTCAAAATAAAATAATTATAATTTCTACTATGCTTAATAAATATGATCTATTAGAAATTTATACAATTTCAAATTTTCATTAACTTAAATTTTTTTTTTTTGGGATGTTAATTAATTTTTATTATATATTCCAATTCCAACATGAATAATTAAAAGTTTATACAATGTTGAATAACGTTTTTATTTTAAATATTTAAAGTCCAACGAAACATAAATGTTGTATCAATCGTTATGATTGATAAATGCTTTGTGGGATACTTGTTTAATTCTTTTGATCCCAATTTAAAAAATTCGTATTGTCGATTGATGTGCGCTTGAGAAAGTATTTTCTTATTTTCAACGTTATACTTATGGCTATTTCTCAGGTATATACATGAATGCATAGTTTTTTAAACATATTTTTCGGTTTCACCACTCATCCGTTCTTCGTAATAAAAGGACTGATAGACAAAATGACCAAACTAAAATTATTAAATGATATTTAACAAATTTATTTTGAATTATTGTGTCTATTACGTGAACATTTGTCAACAAATGTAAAATTACCGAATTTATAAAAATTTAACCTATAATACAATGTCGATGTAATTTTTTTTACATTTTAGTACTTCAACAAAATGTTATTAGATATATAATTGTAAATCTCATTTTATTTTATTGTCATTCGTCAATTGAATTAAGGTAAAATCATCAACACCCAAAATACTAATAAATAAATTTCAACATTATTTACGAATAAATATATTTTTAAAACGCATGATTTGTAAACGAATATTACCTAAAATAATATACTCAGATAAAAATGGTTAAAATATATTCAAATTCTTAACAAAGTTGTATGCATTGACTTATTATAAATATCATTTATAAAACTTTATTAAAAATTATCTAGTTATTATATCACATAAATTAAGCAAATTTGTGTCATAATATATATGTTCATATATTTTTAAAGGTAATTTAATTTCTTAAAATTCATCAAGTATGTTCGTTTAATTCTTCATACATAGATTAAAATATACTTTATGTTTATGATGTCATGAATGATCCAGAAATATAACTTAATTTTTTCTTTTCGTACCTCTACTAGTTTTATTTATACATTATATATAAAAACTAATGAGACCTAAAAGAATAATAGAAAGGTGATATGTTTAGGTATTGTGTCAAAGTTCGAATAAATTTGTAAAAAGATAATATTGGCTTTTAAATTACTTGAAAAAAATCCAATCATATCATCCTAATTTTAAAAACATTCTTTTACACATTTTTAAGATTGAATGTAATATAATATTAATATGTATATAACAAATAAAAATAAAAATTAAATTGTTTTATGGTTATGTCGCATCCATATCGCGTTATTGTACATTTCGCGAAATGTACAACGTTTGCATCCATTTTGTGAATTGGAACCGCGATTTCTCCACTTCACGTAATTACACAATATGGATAATATTTCGTGAAATAGATACCTAAATCATTATCGACAGAACTTGTTCCGTCATTTGGATGTTCATGTAGCAAAAATTTAAAAAAAAACTTTAATTTCTATATACTCGTATTATATTTATTCCTAAAAATTAAATTAAATTATTAATTTTAAGTAAATGTTTTACAAATATTATATTGTATGGAAATGGACTCCGGTGAAGCAATTTTATGTAATTTATGTGAGGAGAATATAAAAATGAAGGAAGTGCGTCATTTAAGAGCTATAGTAATAGAAAAGCAAGCCAAAAATATGTTACAAGTAAAATAGTTTTGATTTTTATATTTACTTAAAATAATTCATTATTTCATTATGCTATAGGATAGTAAGATCGAAATACCAACATTTAAAGTTGGAGACTGTGTTGTAATCCCGGTTCCAAAGGTGGAATGAGGGTCTGTAACCCAGCTAACGTTATTGGCGTAGTGACCGACCAGGAAAATAAACTTAACCATTTAGAAACTGAACATGGCATACTAAGAGGTTGGTATGGTTCTGGAAATATACAACCAGCCACATCAAATTTCATTGACATCGAGCAAGTGAATAAGACAAAAGAAATGTCATTAAGAGAAATTGTATCTTCTTTAATTGGAGGTCAAGGTATTATTAGCTGTTATTGTAAAGGCAAATGTCAAACTAAAAAATGTGATTGTTTTGAAGGTAATTTAAAAATTTATTAAATTTAATTCTCGTTGTCATTACTCACAAGCTTGTCTAAATAAATAATAGTTTATAAAACATTTACTTACAAAAAAATAATTTAATTTAATTTTTAGAAATAAATATAATATATAGAAATTAAATTTATTTTTAATTTTTGCTATATGGATATCTAAATGACGTAACAAGTTCCGTCGATGAAGGTTTAAGTATCCATTTCACGAAATATTATCCATATTGTGTAATTACGTGAAGTGGAGAAATCGCGGTTCCATTTTGCGAAATGGATGCAAACGTTATCCATTTCGCGAAACGTACAATAACGCGATATGGATGCGACAGTTACATAATATTCTTAAAATAATACGACTGTACTATTAACTGAATATACTCGTATGATTTATTAATAATATTAGATATCCCAGATAATCAGACTTGAGTAGTATTAATAATAAATAATAAATAAATATTCGGAATACTGTATTCAGAATAATTTTTAAATACTTTTTTGAAAGTATTCAATAAAGTATTTTGAATACTTATAACGAGTTTTCTGAAAGAAGAGCTATAGAGCATAACTAGAGCTAACCTAACCTGGATATTTTGAATGCATGTGATAAGAAGTTATACCCAACAAATATCATACAAATTAATGTAGAAGGCCTATCTAGAGCAAAGCGTACATATTTTAAAAGAATCGCCGACGAGCAAAAGACGGATGTACTATGCCTTCAAGAAACCCACGTTGGAGAAATTGGACATTGATTTGTGAAGAAAAATCCCGTAATACGTATTGTTATTCCATTCATATTTTTATTTTATTTTTATTCTTGTTTTTATTTTATTTATTTTATTCCAATTTATCTCTATTCTCGTTAATATTGTTATTATGTTGTACTGTGTTATGCATGTCATACGAATAATAATAATAAATCAAAAAAACATTTTTTGTTGAAAGTTTTGGCTACACCACCAGCTTCTACAACAACATTTGAACATTAATTTATAACACTAAAGTGCCTATAAACATTGCATCGTAATAAAACTGGAAATTAGCATTTAACTTACTCTTCAGTCAGTACATTGGGAAATGTCAATCTCAAAAGATGAAGTATTAGGTATAATGGCTCAAAAAAACAGAAGATTTATATTGAAGACATTAGTTGAAAATATTTATTAACCAGGGCTCGGGACTTATAAAACTTAAAATCATTAAAATAAGTGCTTAAAAGAGCACTTAAAAACATCATCATTAGCACTCAAATAATCATTTAAAAAACTTTAATTTAAACAAAAATATTCAATAAAAAAAAAAATGACTTAAAATAGAAAAAAACTAGCAAACGTTTCTAAATTATCTTTTTACGTGAACATGATAATATAGTAGACATATTTTTAATTGTGCTGATTATGTAATTAAAAATTACAAAAAATATAAAACAAAAATATGTAGTCCATATTATAATTTTTTAATTATAAAATCAAAAAACAATAAATAAATCTCTATATTATAAAAAAATTCTAACTTTGACTTTCGAGAAATTTTGCCTTATTGTTTATGGATATTCTGAATAATAAAATGTAAACGATATTTATAAATAGTTGAAAAAATCTAGGTTAGGTTAGGTCTACGTCTTTGTTTATAATTAGGCAGATATGCACAAAAGTAAAATTATCAGAAAAACAGGAAATAAGCATTTTTTTTAAAAAAATCGTCTAAAAGAGCAAAAAAAACACTTTTAAATTTCATAATTGAACATGACATATACATCCGTAATACTTTGCTATATTTTATGACAAATCATAAAAATAAGCAAATGCTATAAGTCCCGAGCCCTCTTAATAACTATAGATTATTTAAAATTTTAAAAGTTTAAACTTTTCAGCTTTTAAAAAAATAAAAAAATTTGAATATCAATCATGTATAAAAATTTTACTAAAATTTCGACCCTCTCCTCCAAAAAAATAAAAATGACACGTAGTTTTTGGATGCACTTTTATTGAGTTTATGATTTTCACAGTTGGAAAACAATTGTACTCTAGGTGGACGGTAAGTATCCAACATCGATATTATGATTAAGTTTTTGATTTTTTGAACCGTCTCCAATGTCTAGAACTTTGTTTAGTTTAATTTCAATGCCATTGTAATCCTTCGTGAGCAGATTCTGTGTAGATTCTACGTCTGACATCAATGGATCTTCAACTGGCCCTGTCAAGCAACTGTTTTCTATAATATTTAGTTTGAAAAGTATTTCAAATAATCTTTTTTCCATTTCTTTGAAATAGTTCAACATATTTTCCTCGTTTATTGGTTCACTTAGTCCCAATACTTCGTATAACGACGGGTCAATTCCAATCATTTTAAATATACTGTATATTTCCTCGATTGACCTTATATACGCGTCACTCACGTTTTTTAAAATTGTTTGAATCGAATTTATCGTATCTTCATTCACTTGAACTTTTATTAAGAGAGTATTTAATTTATCATCGTACATTTTATTTTTATTATTGATTGATCCTTTTCTTTCCTTTCCAATACTTTTATAATGACTAAGAGAATATTCCAGTTCACTTAACTGTTGATTATAAAAATTGATTACATATTTTATTTTTATTTTTAAACACGTTATTAGTTTTTATGTAATGAAGTAGAGGCTGATCAGTTCATATTAATAATGCTTCTATATTATTTTATTTATTTATCTTTTTTATATTTTTTTTTTTATTTATAATGTGCGCATGCAATTTGTGCTAAATAATAAACACATTTAACTTGATTTAGATAATATTCTATAAAACAAGATTATTTTTTTAGCAAAATTTGTTATTCAAATTTAATAAAATAAGCAAATATAAGCGATATTTAACAAAAATGTTAATCGGCTTTGTTATAAACTTAATTAAATAAAATTTTTGGTGAATAATTTCTATTTTGATTTTCGATTTATTAATGTATTATGTATATTATATATTCACTTTATTAGAATAAAATACAGTACATTATTGCGAACAGATCATTTCTAGTCGAACATAGTATTTTTAACGTGAAACATTGATTTTCTAGATCAATACATGCAAATACGTTTTTAAAAAACAATTTTCATCCACAAAATGTAACTATTAATAAATGTACATATTTATTGCACATTGGTATAATATGTGAGCTTTGAATGGTTTTTTTAAATGGATTTTTTTTTTTTTGTCAAACTTAATTGTTTAAAATAAAAGTTAAAATTGGATGATGATCAGAAATTTTCATTATATTCATGATTACGGAAATTTTATCATGAGAGTAATTAACTTACTTGTTTTTCAATGAAGATTATTAGATGAAATAAACTCGCTTTATCATACGACATTTTTTTTATATTTTCTGTAATTATTTTCAAATCTGATTCTCCGCTAATATGGATCAGGTGTTTCATGGCTTTTGAGAGGTCTTCGTTTTCATAACTTTCTTTAATTACCTTGGCGGGGCTGGTTTTACGGTTGTTACGACGTTCACTACCTAAACAAATTAATTGTTTTCGTCTAAAAATATTCAAAGTTTGTGGCATACCTAAGGAAGTATGCTTAGAGAGTTATGACTAAAAAAAGTAGAAGTGACGATCCCAGAAATTATTTAGTCGTATGATGAACATCTGCGCGAAATCGGTAAAGTAATATCAATTAATTATTTGTTTATCATAAAAAAATATTCTATACTAATCGTAATTAATATTTATTGATTATAAAAAAAAATTTGAAATGATTCGTATATAAATTAATTATTTAGTTTATTTTAAATATAAAATCACAAGGTGAAGCAGCTTAACTTTAGTATATTTAACTCTACATTTTAAAATAATATACATTTTTAAAGAACAAATTACATAAGTAATTGTAAATGTCTATATATATGACTTTTAAGACTATATCTTGTAACTAACACATCAGCACACTCCATGATAATTCCTAAGTATGACACTGTTCAGTTAATTATGCATTTGAATAAATATTTTAACTATACTTAATCATTAGTATAATATTATAGTAGTCTCGCTGATCCGGACAAAATGGGACCGGGACTCTATCCGGATTATTGAAACACGGAATGACATTTCTTCAGCTTACTTATAAATAAAGAAAAAAAATAACACTTTATTTATAAAAATTTAAAATGTTTACATTAAAAGGTCTACATGAATACACAATCATCACTAAACGAAACAACGAATGAACTGAAATGAGAAACGATAATAATATCACAACATATAATCGAAATTAAAAAATCTTAATCAACTACATACATGGGTACTTCCCAAATATTTCCAATTTCGTAGAGTTACTTACAATTATACTAAAAATACATATGTACATATATATGAACCTAAGAATATATATCGCACTATCAGTGCAAGAGGACCATATATCAAAAAATTTTAAATTTACGTTTTTAGTACCTCTGAATTCCTATTTTTTTTATTTTTTTTTTTTTTTTTTTTTGTGGCACGATCTATGTAATTATATTTTTAAATCGTTAATGATACAAATAAACTTATTGCACCAAGACAGATCGAGAGCTAGTTGAAAACAATCAAGCCGTAATACGAAATGTGGCCTTTTAAATATACTAACTGATAACAATACGGCCACATATTGTAATATGGCTCTATTGCACTGAAATAATTCTTGATTATGATTTTCAACAAAGATAAAAGCCACTTGACACGTGAGGCATAATGATAACAAATAATAATAATAATATTATTATGATTCGTTTATTATAATGGTAATAATCATTAGTTGTAAACTTATTAGTTAAATAGTTAATATAATTATTGTATCTATTGCTTTTTACTACATACACATATACTTATACATTCCTTCTATAAAATCTTACAACATAAACGTGTTCGGATCCAGTGGCGTATACAAGGGGGGTGTTTGGTAGATATGACACCCCCCTTGAGCCGTATCATATATTACATTATTATAGGAATATAGGTAAATCGATAATACAATATGAAATATAAAATAATGCACAATACTAATTACATATATACAGGTTAACATTATCGCGATTGCGACGATACGTGACGAAAATTATTCGTTTACGTTTTTGTGCAACACAAAACGTTTAATAATAATTGGTATTTTAGCATCAAATACTGATATTCGAATAGTCAAATATTCGAATGTTTTATAGTAAAGCTATCCGAATTCGAATATACATTACATCTCTATTACAGACATTATGTATACATATTAATTAATTAAAATAAAAGTTTTAGTTTGTACGTATTATATATAATATTTAATAATTATAATTCACACCCCCCTTCAGAAAATCCTAGCTACGCCACTGTTCGGTTCATATTATTTTTTGCGAATAATTATTATTGTAATAATTATGTCATCTCACTCAAGAGGACGGAAAATACTCAGTCAAGTTAATATTAAGACATATTCTAAACATGAAAAATTAATAAATACAGTTAGTACTTTATATTAAAAAGTATATAATAATACAAAATTCATAATTTTACAGCTATTTAAATTTCATTTTTTTTGCTAATAGATAAAAAGAACTTTTTATTGTATGAAGATGTCAGAAATACAAATATAAAACAAAATGTAAATTAAGTTCTAATAGTTAATTAGTACAATTATTTTCTATATACGTAATTTATTTTTTTTATGTATGAACTTTTTTTTGAAGAAGACTGCTAAAAGTATAAAAAACATCTCTTTCAGTCAATTTGAAAATCCAACTATTGAATATCATGAACAATACTTGTTATCAGAAATTAAAGTATGTGTACCAAAAATCAATTAAATAAGTAATATTTTACGTATTTTATAAATGGGTATTTGTAATATTAGTAGATAGGATGTAAAGTATGATCTTAATTTTCTTGAGAACAATGAAAATAATAATTTATCAATTTTGGATGAAATTGTGGATATGCAATATGAAAACTCTGAAAATGTACAAAATAATAATAATATAATGGAGAGATATTTTACATACGGTAAAATTAATAATGTATTTTCATATTAATGTGATTTTTTCACAATTATTTGTTTTACCTAAAATAATTAGTTGATATTTACCAATTATAATAATATAACCACCTTAATAATAATAAATAAATGAATTATCTATACAATTTATCAGTTTATCACTTATAAAAAAGTTTTTGTACAGACTATTTTTAAAAAAAATTACTGAATTTCATAATATAATCAATAAGGTATACAATATATTATTTAATATATAATCAACTAATACAAAATGTATTTTAGTAAGTTAAATAATATGCCTGTTCATAAAATGTTTGAATATCTAGAGTATTAATTATAGTTAATATATTGATTTGTATATTAATATATTAAACAATAAAAAATAAATAAATAATTTTTTTCATATTTACTAAGATTGTTTATCTTTATTTAATTTAGGCAATTTAGAAACTGGGCAAAATTCTAATTTTATTGAAAATGAAGCAACTGTTATTTTTATTCCAACTTATGAAAAAGAATCTGCTTATTTTGAGAATGAAAGAATGGGTATTTCTATTCCAAATCATGAGGAACAATTTGTTTCTGTTGAGAATAAAGTGATTGTTATTTCTGTTCCAAATGATGAGAAAAAATTTGTTGAAAATCTAACAAAGCAAACAACCTACTTCCGATCAATGGAAACTGAAGAAACTATAAGAACTACAATAAAGTGCACTAGAAATCCACATTTGTGGAAACAAAATGTAAAAGCATTGTGAAGAATTAGAACATTGCTAAGAATAGAGGTGAAGAATATGTTAATACATCTGGGATCATTGTAAAACCAAAATTATTAAAAGCTCCATGTGAAAATTATCGCTTTGAATGTAATTCAAAATTAAATTTAGAACAAAGAGAGCTTATAAAAAAAAAAGTTTTGGGCAATAGGTGACAAAAATAGGCAAAGAGAATTTATAGTCAGGCATACTGATGTAGTTAATCCTCTATTCAATGAAGACACCTAATTCCAAAAAGATAAAAAGTAATTTTTGCCTACTTTTAAAATATTAGTGATAGTCTTATAAAAGAGAAAGTATCCAAGATAATTTTTGAGGCTACACTTGTTGTAAGTGATAAAATTATAAGAAACAGTATTATTGATATGAATAGTGAAGGAATACTTAAAATTATAAAACAAGTTAAACATAATAATCAAAAAAAAATTGCAGATGAATTAAAACTTAATGTTTTGAAATATATTGATTCTTTCCCTAGAATCCCTGCGCACTCCTTAAGAGCACAAACCAAAAGAGAGTACATTGATAGTAGCTTATCATTTGCTGACATGTACAAATGGTATGTAATAAACCAAAATGAAAATGGGAAAGATTGTGTATTTCAATACGTTTACTATGATTTACTTAACCACCAACGCAATATTGGTTTTTTTCAACCGAAAAAGACCAATGCTCTATAAGTGCAGCTTGGACAAACAAAATAAATGTAGAAAAACATGCAAGTCGTGATGATTATGATGCACACATAATAGCTAAGATACAATGTAGAGAAAAAAAAATTAAAAGATATTGCTAAAGGAAGAGAAGGAATGGTTAGTGTCTGCTGTTTTGATCTTAAAGCTGTATTACAAAACCCATGTGGAGATGTTAACATGTTTTACTACAAAAGAAAATGAAGTGTTTACAATTTTACTATTTTTGAGACTTCTTCACGGGATATTTATTGTTTTGTTTGGAATGAGGAACAAGCAAATAGAGGTGCCATTGAAAAAGCTTCATGTTTGTGGACGTACTTAAACAAATCTAACTAAACAGGCATACCAATAATATTTTATTCAAACTATTGTGCTGGTTAAAATAAAAATTAATTTTTACTCATTTTTTACATGTATGCTACAATTATGTTAAATATTCCATTAATAACACACAAGTTTTTGTTATGTGGTCATACTCAGAATGAAGGGGATGCGATGCATGCTTGTATCGAGAAGGAGAAAAAAAATGTCTTAAAGGTGGTCCAATTTATGTGTCTAAACAATGGATACCAATAATAAGCTTAGCATGAAAAGGAGAGCCGTATAAAGTTTAACAAATGGGTACTGAAGACATAATAGACTTCAAAAAATTATGTACTAAAATTTAAAATAATTTTACCATAAATACAGAAAAGAAAAAGTTATATGGAATAAAATCAAAGTATTAGAAGGTTAGGCTAACCCCTTACTAGAAAAGATTCCCCATACAAAGTGTTTTATAAAAATGAATTTTCTGAAAAGGAATTCAAACAATTGATGTTCGAAAAGTTGCATGTCGAGGACGCAGGTCCAAAGTATTTTGTAAAAACCTTTCTTAAAACCAGCTTATTTTAAGCCACCTGAAATAACATTACAAAAAAAAAAGCAGATTTAATCAGCCTTTGTGATGCAAATTGTATCCCCAACTATTATAAGCCATTTAATAATAATTTAAATACTAACTGTCAAAATAATAATATGGAAGAAGCTAATAGAGCTGGAGAATAAGACTGTATTTATTAAAAATTAAATTTATTATTATTAATTTAGATATTAAAATAAGTTTATTTGGTTTAATTCAACATTAATTTATTGTTATAATAATCATAAAGTTTTATTTTGTTGAAAATAACTTTAATTAAAATGTTACTTTTTTATTTGTAATATTGTTATTCATATTAGAATATTAAGTAATAATTCAGTGCCATTAAATCCATGAAGATTTTAAAAAGTAACCCAGAAAGGCTAAAGATTATATTATCAAAAGACTTTACCAAAGTATGGATTAGGTCTGCAGTTAAAATATTGTTTTTTGGATTGTTATTTATTTTATTATAATATTTTATTTTTAAATGTTTTAAAAAAGTTTAATTTGTTATGGTATTATAAACTGATAATTTATATTATATTATTTTAAGTAGGTACCCATTCTAAAATAAAAGTGTTTCGTTTCAAAAAAATAAGTTTTTAATCATTATAAAATGATTTATTCATGATTGAGATTTATATCTAAATTGTTTAGTATAATAATTAAAATAATATTATTGTTGTCATCATTAATTATTTATTATTAAAAATTGTGTTATAATATGGCCAGTAATAGATAGGTCATTACAATGGATTTGTTAAATTTGAATGCAATGATAGGTAGGTATCATTGTATACGAATAACGATTCTGAACGGAGATGATTTGTTAAATATATATATAGAAAAAATATTATTCTATATATATATATATATATATTAATATTTAAATATTTGGTGAAAATTTCAAGTGTATGCTGTTTTTCGTTTTTGAATTAGAGCATTTTAAAATAAAATATAGTTGGTCAAAACGTGGTTTTGCGTAAAAATTCCCGTTTTTTCGTATATTTTTTATGGGTTTTTTCGATACTTTTAAAAAGTATTGAAACAGTTTGATTTTTGATCTACCAAAGTACCATCTATGTTCATTTTCCTTTCAAAAAAGTTGCTGTTTAATAAAATCGAAGAATTTTTACTGCCCCAAAACATGCTGACAAACACAAAAAAAAATTAAAAAAAAACACACATCATTGAAGAACCAATAGATTCCATCACTCCGTTCAGAATCTAAAATTATACCCATTTAAAATTTACTTTTGTTACAAAACTCTATTTAAAAACTAATAATAATATTGATGTTCTGGTTAATTAGTCAATTAGTTTTGACAAAACTTATTTGTGAAAACTAGTATTGACTAATTAAAACTAATTTTAACGAATTTTGGGATTAAATTGTAACATATATATCTCAATTATCTATCAATAATATATGTCTTATAGTAGTAAACAATCGATATTGACATAAATCATTTTTGTATAATATTTATGTGTATGTATATATACTCGTACATAAGAGTACTAAAGTACGAAATATAAATTTCCGGACTAGCGATGACCGAATCAGCGAGTACTGTAGTACTGTAGTTGAATAATTGAAGACCTGGGGCAACAACCAGACATCTCCATATTTTGGTCAAAATCACTTTTTCGGCTAACATTATAAAAAAAAAAAAACACGTCGATTGGTGCAACAACCAGACATATTCGATTCTCAGATACTGAGATATTAAACAAATGGAGATGTCTGGTTTATTATTTGATACAACGAGACATATTCGGGTATGCCTGGTTGTTGCACCAAATGTTGGTTATACTCTAAATTGTATATAGATACGTGCTATTGTGATCTAATCACAAATCTAAAATTACATTAAGCCTACCAACAAATGATTCTTTATTATACAATGGACCATTGATTATTAAAGAAGCTAAACTGAAAGATCTGGCATCTTTCTGAAAGTATGTTCTTTCTGAATATTTATAATATTATTCAAATCCCAGATCAGGTGAAGATGAACATACTGAAGCATTAATTGATGAAGACTGAATAAGATAAGAATATCAAGTTTAATACTAAAATTTTATTTAAAAATAATGTATTATTATGTTTTAAAAGATTTTACTTTCATTTATATTTTGTTGATTTTGTTTTTATATGAACTTGTTTGTAATATGTGAACGTGAAACTTATCATATTGTTGTACAATTGCTCATTGTTTGTTACATAAAGTCATAAGTTATTTTATTTCAATATTTTGTTTAATGAAATTTTGTTTAAAAAAATTATGTATTATCATGAAAAAGTACCTTCACTGATAAAAAGTTTTATTTATTTATTTATCAATAATAATAATAAATTCTTATTTTGGAACACACACACATTCCAAAATATATAAAATTAAATTAAACAACATACCTAATAGAAACATTTTATAATAATAATAATATTACATATTTATCAAAATATAATTTTGTAAATAATATTACGTTGCAACAACCAGACATCTCCTAAGTTTTATTTTTTTGTTTTGGCTATTTTAAAATTTTATTTTTACCATTTAAGTATTAGTCTCTATTATAATCATTAAAATTAAATCAAAATATGATTTTAGTTAAATTTTAAAGTTATAATTTAAATTTTAAAATAGTTATTTGTTAGTCCTGAAAAATTTAGTTTATTGGAGATGTCCTGTTGTTGTTCCCAGGTTTTCAATTGCAGTTCTTATCCATAAAAAATGTGATACATCCATTTATATATTTCAATCAGATCAGCTAATTAAATCCTGTGCTATAAATTAATAGTTCAGTAAATATACTATGTAGTTTTTAAAACATTTAATGTTTTGACAATGTATAATAAAAATGTCGTTTAACAAAATAATTTTTAAAAAATCAGACATACGACATGATTTATTGAATACGAGGTTGTAAAATTTTAAAATTGTATATTTAAAATAATTATGTTCAAGTATTTACGTTTTTTTTGTAGGAATTCGCTCAATTCAAGGTCGCCTTTTAGTTTATAACTTGCAGCATTAACTCGTAAATGCCATTGTACTTCTTCTGGCGTGTTATTTTCGCGAAACAATGTTAAATTGTTTAAAGCTTTTTCCCTAAAATATATACATATTAATTATATTTGTATTGTATTGTATTATATTGTATTACATATTAATTATACATTTATCTATACCGCTTTGGTAAAATAACAGTTAGATTAGTACTAACTTTTTTTCCTGATAATTTAATGCACATTCACAAAAACTCGTGAGGTATTTAGCTTCTTTATCCAAATGACAAATCATTGAGTCATATGTTACATTTTTATGTGCTAGTTTTTTAAGCAAACCGTCCAGCGTTTGCCTCAGGTCTTCAAGTTTTTTCACTTCTTTATTATACGCATGGTTTTTCTAAATCAAAATTAAATGTAAATAATTTTCTCATCATCAATGCTAATAGTAAATACTCCAAGTAATAGTTTTTCTATATCGTTGAGAAATTTCTGTTCATTGACAGTTTTTAACTCGGCATCAGTTATTTTTTTTTGACGATCATCTTTACTCTGTAACCTACCTATTTCTTTATTCAAATCAAATAAAAATTTTCTTAAATATTTATTATTCTGATCAGCTTTTTCTTTTTCTTTATATAGATTATAAATATCGACTTGGTTTCGACGATCTTGCTTCAATTTTGATTTTTGTAACACAACGTTCAAGTTCGCTAAAAGATTGGCCTGTTCTTTTTCTAATTGTAAAGTTGCTGACCTGAGTAATAAATACCATCTCTACTTCAATACATTAAATCCGTTATTGTAATTTTATAATTAAGAACACATTTTCATTATAAATGTATTTTTACTTAATGTTATTACGACGTTTTGCAGGTAGTATATTTTTACGTAAGTCATTTCGTTTATTAATATATGTCGATTTCAGCAAGTTTTCGCGAATTATTTCACTGGTGTTATCTGCTTTAGGAATTATACTGTCATCCATGATCAAAATTATATTTTAAAACACGTTTAAAATGTGAAGAATTTTCAAAATTATTGATTGCAATTATGTGTTGAATAGTTATTGATTCTGAAAATTACAAAATTATGCTTGAGTCTAATGTTATAATCAAATAACAAATCGTTGCTAACCACAGATTTGCAATGTATTTATGAATGCAAAAAGTCACACTAATTATTAAAGCGTGTTTTATTAAACTAATAAAAACTTTTCTTTAATTACAGAATACACAAGTACAAATATAAATAGTATAGAACGTTGTTGAATATTCAGGTAAAAAAGGAATTTGATGGAAAACTTTTTTCTATTCGTGTATAGTAGAATAATATTTATTGATAAAATCTATCAACAGCTGATTATTATTGATTAAAAAAATAACCTCATGTTTATAATCTTGTTTTTATGATGTTTTTTTTACAGTTTCATAAATACTATTTCTAAATGTTTACATTTTATTTTACTTGTAAACATAATCATATTCACATGACTTATAATAGAATACAAACATTGTTGACATTATAGTTCGCTGCCAATTCAGCGATGAAGAAATTTTAATAATTAAACACAATTCACAACGTGTCATGTGTTATAATGTGATAATAATCATTATGATAAATATATAATGTGTCACATAAAACTAAAAATACCAATATTTTATAAATTGGCAACAAATTAAAAAATGTTGTTATCCAATTATATATGGTTAGTACTCGTATATATGCATTAAACAATAACTGTATAATATTTTGAGTATGCTATAACTCGAAGAAACACTTAGATGATTAAGTTGAGTAATGTCTGACAAGTAAGAGTCCCGAGAAAATTGAAACTCAACTAATCACTTAATGATTATACGCAAAAATTAAATATTGTAAGTAATTTTAAAAAATATTTTCGAATTTTATTGATGCATTATGTTTTTTAGAAAAAACCAGCCATCTAATGACTTAAAATGGATCTGGAAATAAGAAAGATCAAGATCAGAAGACTTCTGATCAAAGAATAGTTATCCACGGTAATAGTTATTACCTAACAGTTGTTTTTTTAAATACTTATAATTGTTTTCAGTTCTAATAAGTGTAATAAAAATCAAGCATGCGTTTGTTTCAAAATACTATACTTGAGAATATTATTTAACAAAAAAAATATTGAAAAGATGGAACAGTTTAACTACCAGCTGATAATTTGACTGATATTCTACTTCTGGAAGAAAACATTTATCCCTTTTTTATAAATCGTAAAGAGGTTTACTAATTTTACATATAATATTATTAAAACAATTTTTAAATATATCATTAACTTATTTGACAGATTTTCACCGTTCATAATAAATGTATTGAAAAAAAAAAAGTCAAATAAACTATTCTGATTGCAGCTTATAATAAATAATAATGCTATAATAGCCATTTGTAATGATATTTTTACCAGTATGTCGGCCACTTTTTCGAACAATATAGGTAAGTATGTGGGTTTGGAAATTCGAAATGAAATATTTTAGACAACATCTCTTGACGATGTTCTTAATATGTGTAGAGGCGAACGCAATGACACATTCAAAAAGATCTGGTTTCTATGTCATCGCGCATACAGTAATGATATTCAATGTTACCGGGTCATAGAATAAGGCTCTGCGATCGTCGTCGACGGCATCCAGTCATCCCTACCATTGCAACGTCAAGCGGTCACCGGTAACGCGTTTTAGCGTTTAGTTAACATCTGTCGTTTAGGCAAGTATTCGTTTTGTGCTGCGTACCCCATACTCATCCCCAGGTGTTCAAACCAATTTTGTGTTATTCTGTCCAGGAATCATCGGAATTCAATACGACAAAGAAAGTAAATCTGTTCAATTACATCTTTAGATAAAAATAACATTAAATATTGATCCACATTTTGATTTCGAATTAAACTTAAAACGTTCTAATAAAAATCGCGCTATTTGAACGAGCATTCAATAATATAGTACAAGCTTATATGATGTAAACAATCTGTTTTCGTTTTGGTTAAGGGAATGAGGAACGCAGTATAATTCAATCGCAAAACGAATCGAAATCTACACGTTTGTGATTGCACGGACAAATGTTCATAGATCATACAAAATTATTCATCCGGAACAATTTATTGAAAAATGATTCGTTTTTTAATAGGCTCTCTTTTCTTTTCAAATTAATTACCTATTTTGATAACTTTATAAAAACTGTTAACAAATTAAATAAAAATCTACAGAAACATTTCATAGTGTTATAGTTATAATTTTTATTACATATTTAAATCACAGAATTATTGATGGCAATATTGTGCATTCATTAATACGTTTTTTTTTTTTTTTGTGGAATAAAAATAAAATCAAGACGATTTCTATACTTGTCAATTGTTATGGGCACTCCAAAAGATGACAATAAATTTAAGAACACTCGTATTTTATACGTTAAATATCTATATCCTCTGAATTGTTTACAAAAATTTTCATTTATTGTTATGAACGGTTTCCTGGGACACAATGTTGTTTCAATTTTTATTATTTTTCACTTGAGACTTCAAGTAAAATCTATGTTAATTATTAACATAGAAATAACATAAATAACTAAAGGAACATTTCATATAAAATTAAAAACGTCAAACTTTAATTTTATACAATTTCTATAAATATATATTATACTAATATTAGTTTATTACTTAGATGTTTTTAAAATATTTTTCTGTTATACGTTGTATATTCGGTGGAATTTGGTGATTAAATATTGTAAATAAAACATGTTTTTATTTTTTCCCCCAAGGTACCCGATATATATTTCTTTAACTGCACAATTTTTGTTTCGTTCTTAGTCGTGGAATGTTGAGAGGCTTCTAATGCATTCTTGATTACCCATGTTTGTTTTTTTATCGTCTGCGTCCACTAAAATACTTATTATATGTCACTAATTGTTATAGAAATTATCTGGTGGACATCCTTTATAACGAATATTTAATCGAAATAATAATCGACATTTTCCTACGGTGACAATTGTTTTTTTTTTTTGTATACTCTATAATTCTGTAAAGGTATGTATCGTTTCTTTTAAGCACATTTTAATGATGTTTGATGCATGAACCTATACATTCAGATATTTATCGTTGGGTACCTGTACACGAATAAGATTTTTAATACAGTTTTTTATTAATATTATAAGACACGTTCGGTTGTTTTATCTATATTGAATGAGAAATTATGAAAATTAGTATATTTTATACATATTATAATAAATAGTCTTCAATATTTTCGTGAATTAGAAATAATTATATTTATAAAAGAAAAAAATATTTAAAATCTGATATGTACACATTTTTCTTTTTTTTTTTTTTAAAACCTAATAAAATTAAATTATTGAACATAAGTATAAATGGCTTGGAATATAGATGGAATATAGACCATGTTTAATATATTTAAAATAAGTAAGCATAATGTTTCAATAACGTATACGTAATAAATTATCATTGATGTGTGTTATTTGAAATCATTTAATTTATGTAGTATAAAAATAAATAATTTACTTCATAACTTCATAATTAATAATTATTATTAATTTTTATTTTATAGATTTCTATGTTGATTTTGTAGACATGGCAAAAAGGTAAGTTGAATATAATTAATATACCTCAGTAATCGGTGTACCTTTGATCAGTGGCGGTTCATCCCAAATATGGGCCCATGTGCAATAGTAAAAAAAGGCTCCTTCACATTTTAATTCAAAATATTATAATTATAGTTATATAAGTTCAAATTTAAAGTAAGTATTTTTATTCTAAAATAATAAAATCTTATAAAAATATAGGTACGATACTTTTTTATTGAAATTTAAATTATGTATAAAATAAGATGGAATTACATATAATTATAATAATAATAATAATAATAATAATAATAGTTCGATCGAAATTTCGTTTGCGTTCTTTTTTTTTCAGAAAAATTATTAATTATTTTTTTTAAATTTAATTAATGTGCTCGATCAATTTCAATAAATAGAATTCCAAGTCCACTTAATTTTCTTTACACATTGTGCTCCATAAATAGTTTTTTATTTATTTTAATTTTAAAAATGAACGTTCCGCTGTAGCAACTGTTACGTGGAGTGTTAAAAATATTATACGCTGCACATATTTCAGAAAATGTTATTGTTAATGTGGTGTTCTCTATAACCAATAATTCAGTAATTGCTTTTACCAATATTCATTTTGTAATTTCTTATTTAAAACAAGATCTGAACGACAAAATTTGACCAGCAAGAGCATTAGATAAATCAGAACTAATATAATTTAAACTGATAAAACGTTCATTTAATGGTATTATTGGATTATCCAATGTTAAATAAAATATATTGATTTTAAATTGTTCTATTGCTGAAGTAAAAAAAATTACTGTATTTTTGAAGATTTATCAACGTAGAGTTAAATAAAGAAACTGCTGTGTTCAATTCTTGTTTAGGAGACTAAAGAACTTTTAATACATTACATGTATTATATATAATAATATCGGATTATGGAATTACTAACAGCATGCATTTTATTTGACAAAATACCTGGTTCATCAATAGCTCATTCTTTTTTTGTTTCTTCATGGTGTTGTTTGAAAAATGTATCAATTTTCGTTATCCATTTAATAGATTCTTCTCTTTGGTTTTTTTATTTTGCGTTTCGCAGCACCACGTGTAAATTTTAAAGCTATTATAATAATAATTTATATAATAAAATATTTAATTTAGTTTGTCGTCTATTATTTTGTATTGACTCTGAACAATGATACACGACACTACGAGAGTCATAAAATAATATCTCTTACTCAGTAAATACATAACGTTATTTTAGTCGTGTGAATTCGTAGAGGTTTATATTATATGTATACTTTTTATATAATAATGTAGCCATCGGTGTGGAGTAAGGCCAATAAGCGACAAAGCGATAACGAAAAACCACTGAAAACGTATTTTTATAAAAAAAATTTTAGTCCTCTAAATTGTTATTTATTTTGCAGAAGTAAAGATAATTAAATTTGATACAATATTTATAACATTTATATATTGATTTCAAATTAAGAACCATGAGAACAATCTTGTTACTTTTTCATAATTATATTTTTTTAATTTTTTTTTTTTCTGCAATTTTGAGCAATCATGCTCCCTCCCTAGTCAAGGACCCGTGGCATTTGCACACATCGCACACATATATGACACGCCACTGCTTTTGATACATTTTAAAAACTTACGAACTCACGTAACAGCCGTTCTAAGTAAATATGAAATGTCATATACATTAATATTAATCACAATAACCTACTAGATAGAGGCATTGATCGATGATATTAACTGTTTAAATTAATCTGTATCATAAAATTACACTCTAATGGTTTATTTGATCTAACTGATAACCTATTACAACTTAGTAGAGTTTTATCTTACCTTATTGGTTGCTGCCAAATAATAAATAATTAAATAATTACCTTAATAAACTGATTAATCATAAACACATCTAAATTATGTTGATAGTAAATTTTAAATCATATCATTAGAAAAATTGTTTTATTAATTTCCCTGTTCGTTTTTCATATGTAGATGCATATTAATATGGATTAACTTTAATAACAGTGAAATAAAATAATTACTGGAACGTAAAAATTAATTCCAAGTGTATAAATATTTTTTATAGTTATTGATAAGTGTAGTTAGAATCTATTTGTTACCTAAAACCATTAATAATAAATACTATAGATTGCTTGCAGATTTTTTATTTTTAGTGGCGTAAAACTCCTGATAAATAGTAACACGAAACTAATAATAATAATATCATATTTTATTTTGGCCATCACCTTGTAACAATCATGTATAGTTTGACGTGGGGTTTCTTATCTTTTAACACGTCGACCGTCTCCAACAATCAGTAAACAAAATACAAAAGTACAAGGTTGTACAAGGTACAAAGTATTTTTCCTGGACAAATTGAATGTGCCTTATTACAATGAATGTATTTTAATTTTTCCTATAAATAAGTTAAAATAATTCAAATAATTTTTTTTCGGCTAGACCATTAGATTTAGATAATTTATTGTTTAACCACAAAAATAAAACAAAACTGATTTTAAATTATTATAATTTTATCATTTGATCTTAAATTAAAAACACCGTAGGGGCAAACAATATAAAAAAAATTGAAAACATAATCAATTATTTTTTTTTACCCAGGATAATGTCCGAATAAAATAATATTTATTTGTTTCTAAGTATATGCAATTTAGCTATATTTTGATATACTCGTTTTCCAATATTTACACTTTCACTCTTTATACATTTTTGTCCTAAATAATAGTTGTAATATAAATATATAATGATATTTACATATTGAATTTTGAAATATTGTGTGAATTTTTTGTTTATTTTTTTTCAATTATTCTTTTAATTTGTTAATTTGTTTAATTTTTTCTCGCTTTTTAAGTTAGGAAATTTTTTTTTTAAATATATCCTAGCTTAATACAATAATTTTTGTTGTTAATCAAACGATGCTTTTAAGCCTTGAGATGTTCTAACATTGTCATACATTTTGTTCATAATTAGCAATGTTTCGCATCAGTTAAGTTTTTCGTTGGTTATGTTAAGTTACAGTTAGTACATTGAAATTCATCAAAATATTTTTTTGCCAAGTACCCAAAAAATAAGTCACCGAGCATGATTCTAATGTCGCGTCTTCCGTAGAAGAAATTTCACAAGATGTTGAACTTGTATCGGGATCTGTTATTATCACGTCTTCTTAATTTCCAAAAGAAATTGAAGTATCAACGGGTGTATATTTTAATACTTACCTTAATTGTAATAAAATCATCGTCGTCTGGTTCACAATTGTTAAGTTACAACAATTTATTAAGTTACAACTTGTTATTGAACACTTCATCGAGCTATGAAAAGAAATGTCCCTAAAATAACGGCAAATAGTACGAGCCGTAGGGTTTCTTTTATAACGATTTTTTTAATATTCTTATTACATAAAATAGATTAGTCATTAAAAAACACATTTTGCTGCATGTCTTTTTTTTCTTCTTTGTACAGTTGTAATGTACAGTAGTATTGTCCAAATTATCCCCGTGAAACATGGAGGTGTGCTATTTTTTTTGTTTTATGACATACCTTCTTCCCTTCTGTATACAAACATTGTACTTTCTTCAAGTTTTCAAATACTACTAAAGTGTTTTTGGAGCTTATAGGACTTCTATTTGGATTTGGGTCAAATTAATTTTTGCAGTTTGCGAAATTGAACATATTATTAATTTATGTAATCAATTCTGCAGTATTTAATGCTGTGATTGACTGATATCAACTGCCCAGTACCCATACGCGCTTATATACATAATTACTTAAAACTTGTACTGCTAACTTGCAACTTATTTTTTGTAAATGGTTGGAAAATAAATAAATGTTAGTGATATTTGTCATAGCTCTTGCTGATGTGATTTTACAGTCAATTCCATAGGTTTCTTTAGTACCTTTATAAAAACACATTTATCAACAAATAGAAAATCTCCAGACAACAAATTGTTTCTTATGCTTTTAATAAGGGGTGGTATATCATAAATCATAATTATTTTTTTCAAATTATTATTGTCTACGGATTATTTTCAGATACATTAAGTAACGAAAACATTCGGCAATTTTATGTCCCTTGATCATATACTATACACGACGGCAATAAATCAAGATCTATATTTTTTTTTTTACGCATTATTTTACAATGTTGACTAAATTATTACCTTTAACTCCATTAACCATAAGAAAGTAGGAAAAAGGAAATTTCCAATTTTTGTAAAATCCACTTATCATTAACATTAACGAATGAAAAAACGAGTTTGTCAATATAAACCCTTCTATTTTGTCTAAAATTTTGTTGTAATCTATTGATTTTATTATAGAAACTTCACCGAGTAAGATGGCATATTTTTATCCTAGTACGGCATTTCCAAAACATTAATTTGGACTTGTTTCAAATATTTTTCAGAAAATTAAGTTTAATAACTTATTAATTGTAGTTAACAACGAACCATGCATTTTTCCTGTAAAATATTGCTACTTTTATTATAGTTATATGTAGATGGAGATTTAAAGTAAGTATATCGCAATTTTCGGTACAATTTTTTGAACATATTACTATAAAAACTTAAATATTTTTCTCAAGTCTATGATATTATTTTTTCATGGTAGAATTGAATATGCAGGAAAGGATTATTTGTAATTTGATTAAATGTTTAACATATGTTTGGTATGAAATTAGTTTAAACAAAAGAAAACGGTCGATTTTTCAATTACTTATAAGGATAACGCAATTTTTTTTTTTTTCTGAAGTTTTCCATGACTCGTTTTTTGTGCAAAATTCGCACGGTCATCAAAGCTTTGGAGTTAACCGATGATTTTTTTTTTTTAAGTCTATTAATGTTGATTTTTTTAATTTTTTTACTTGTATTTTTTAACGAATATATATATTATAAGGTGTTTCAAAAATAATGCAGGATTGAAATCTGCTATAAATTAAATTTATTTCTTTTAAAAACATAACAAATATATCATTCTCTTCAGAAGAAGTTAGGGTTTAACAGTGAAAAACAATATCGGACATATGCCCCTCCCTACTAGACCTACAGGCGATTATTCTTTCCATACAGTTTTACGACAACACCAGTCACCAAGTCATATATTTTAAAATAAATATGTCCTACAACAGTCTTACTATGTTTCTCTGCTTGTCGAAAGTGCGTCGTCATGACGTTCATAACAAATTAATTTTGTTTTGATGTATATTATTATTAATACTATAATAATATACTGACACATTTGTCGATTATGCGATTACACATTTGCTCTCGTGTAAGGAGACCATGTACAACGTATCCAATAAAACTTGTACATTACGCAGTATAAAAATATTACTACTGCAAGCAGTGGCGCAAAACACGTACTTTTATGGGACAGTTCACCCCTTCATTTAACTATGGTGGTGTCTATTGTTTGAGTGAGTGTGGGGTGGGTTGGCATTCTGAAATTCTGATCAACCGTCGGCCAGACGTGATTACAAGTTACTGCTAATCGCACGACTGCAGCGCTGCGAAATGACACTGTCCAAATAGAGTACACCACCAAAAAACCGGTCAGTGAGCAATCTATAGTATTTGATAAATAATGCTAAAACTAACATTTCGTCATCGACAACGTTTTCACCAACATTCAAATATATATGACAAAAAGTACAAAAAAATTTATAATTATTATTAATATTAATAATACTGTTTTTATTATAAAATCTGTTCATAAAATGTTTTTAATTTCATATCTACCATGACTGTGGTTTGTTTCAGAATCTTAATCGTTTTGTTTTGGTTAAATGCTTTATCAGCAACAATTGAAAGCAAGCCTTATGGCAGTGCAGACGAAGAGCCCGTACCTATGCGGCCAACTAAGATCGTGGAAGCAATCGGTAACTAAAGAAAAATACATTTTAAACTTAATATTAGAAATTTATAAACAAATTTAATTAATTAATTCAAATTACATAATATAAAAATTATTTTTAAATTTCTTCAATCTGAGTACTTACCGAATTTTTTCTATTTTTCTATTTGTAGAAAAAATATTCAATACTGATTGAAAAGTTAAATAAAAATATTTTTTAATTATTCTATTGATAAAGCACTAGAAAAAGCAATACATTTTAAAATATTATTTATTATAAGATATTCTTCATATTTTAGATTGGGAAACACCAATCCGAATATGTGGACCGCAAATAACCATTTTTCAAGGCTTATTATCATGTGACAACTTTACAAGTAAGACAACGTTTTTTGGTTATAATTTTCAATTTAAACCACATATTCTATATAAATATTTTGTATGTATATATACAGAACCGTCTCTAAAAGGGGGCAACAGGACCATTTTTTTTCAGGCCACAATCTAGGAAAATTTAAAGAGGCTCTCTTAAAGTGTATATTGATTAAAAATATTCCGAATTACCCATTAGAGATCATGAATAAACTATTTTTGATTATGAAATATTAGTAGGTAAACCAGCCCAAACCCAATTTAATCAAACATCTACTTGTACAAGGGTATCCAATGGGAGAGGGGCAAGGGGGCATGTCAATTATACATTAACTATAATAATTATTAATTTATATTAAATATATATTAAATTAATTTATTTAGCTAATATTATATCTCATGGACAGAACCTTACCACGAGTGAATTAATTCAGGGAATCATAAATAGTACTAATTATAAACCTATCGATAACGATCGCCGAGAATCAGAGAGGCACAGACCACACATGTCCTCCCTTGATTTTTGATGATAGACGCCCTTGCACTCGTTTACATTCTTATTACAAGTATATACCCGTTTGGTATAAATGTAAACATTCGATAATTTTTTACAACAATATCGACATTTTTAGTGTTATAACTTATATTTATTTTGTTTTAGATCAAAGAATATCAAATAATGGTGGCATAGCCTCAGAATGTTGTTCGACCCCGTGTTCACCTCTATATATTCTACATTATTGTGCAAGCCACAGGTAAAACGCTAAATTTGTTAGAATATACATAAATTTTATAAAAATATAAATAATGTTTTAAAAAACGATCTAATGCAACACCACACTTAGACCTAACTCTAAACCCTTCTAAAAAGTGTGATCAAAGACTTTATTTTTAAAATAAAAGTTAAATCTTCAAAGTCAAATAAAAAGTAAAAAAAAACAATTCATTAATTATTTAAAGTTTATAAATTAATAATTAGTTTATTCTAAAAATTAATTACTTTATTATATGTAATAAATAAAACATAGATTACCATTATGAGGTACGCGTTACCGTCGAAAGACCACTTGATAGGACGAAAAATATATACCGCGTCCGAACGCGTTTTTATTAATTAGACTTAATAATCCGTATTATACATAACGATTTCTGTAACTGCATAGCAAAAAAAATTCGAAAACCTCTAATATGCATAATTATAGATCATATTTCATAATTCATTACAAATTAAATAGTACTTTTGAAAAATATTTTTTTTTTTTTCATAAGAGTTAAATATTTTTAAATTACAAAGGAGCCAGAGCATACTAAAAAAGATAATGTTACTTTATTTTTTGTTGAAACTAATTTTAATTTTTATAATATAATTTGTGTAAGGACATTAAGTTAAGTTCATCAGAATAAAAAAATTATAGAATTTGTACGATTTAACTAGAGGAAATTGTATTATTATTAGAGCTATTATCATTAACATTTGTATTTTATTTGATTTAAAATATTAACTATTTATGACCAAATCACATTTTCATAATTTCTCGCAAGTTCACAGCATGTTACTTTTCGTTTCAATGATAAAAATCAGTACTTATCGGTGATCCATCGACGGTTAACTTTTACTTTAGCACAATGAGTGGCAATCGTAGACAGACAGTCAATATATCTTATTTAATACAATAATTAAATTTTTTTTTATTATTTTTATACATTCATTTAAAAAAAAAACATTATTTTATTTGAATTATCGATTTAAATTTCTCAGCAAATTCATTTAATATTATAATTTTTTTTAAATATATATATATATATATTACTTATAAGTATTAAAACTAGTAAATAGTATAATCAAATATATTTTATATCACTGGACTTTTTTCTGGTTCTTGTCAAAATCACATGTCGATCTCTGTTCTAGCAACTTAAAACTGTTTTTAATCAAATTAAGAAATGGTTTTATTATTGTTATTATTAATATTGATCCGGAGGTATACGAATCGTATATAAACAATAGGATATATTTTTTACAGAATGTAAAACGCAGACGAACGTGTACAAATAATATTATAAACAAATATTATTACGTTTTACAGTGACAAATTAAATCCATTAGAGTGGGAGTTGCTTAAAATGATACCCACTATTACTACTACAACTACTTCAACTACACCAAAACCAGTTGAACCTATTCAAAAATTATGTAAAAGAGATCCCGATAATGAAGATTGCAGTTTTTTCAAATATTTTGAAATGAGTCGCATTTTTAATGGTATGTGGTCTATGTAACCTGTAGACGAAAAACATTTTGGCGTAAGCTAAACGAAAAATGTTTCATTAATATTTTAATAAACTCTTTAAAGAAACATAATATTTCTCTAAAAATTTTCAATTTTATTTTTGAACTAATTTTAATAATGGTATGTTTCTATAAATAATTATAATATTATATTTATTCAACAGTCGTTTTATTTTTATTATCTTCCCAAATTCCCAATCGAATCGAATAATAATAATATGTACCCATATGTAGTTTAGAATTATTTTAATATCCAGGTTCCAAATAATCGTTAGTAGCGTACGGACATACAACAATGTCGTTTTCAATTCTGCGGGAGCACAACTTCTTGTGCGATTCGAACAAGTCAACCGCCATGCTTTGGTTTATAGCGTAGCCGAATATTGCGCACCTGTTTGAGCTGGAAGCGCTCGCTGTCATGAAGTTGATGTGGAATTAAATCACACCATGCACATCATATTGGGTGTCGTTTACTCAATCAATATAGTTGCCAACCATCTCCAACATAAAGCCCCCAGACCTTTTTTTTTTTATTATTATTATTAAAATCGGGAATGCACCCGCCACATGGATATGTAAATTAATTTAAACACGAAATTAACATTTTTACGTGAAACTTTTTCACGCGGAGACTACCGGACGGTAAAAAAAATAATCCACGTCACTGTGACGGTCGGCGCACGTCGGCGGCGGGCATTTCTCGCGAGGAAATGTCTCCCATTCGATTCAACTTACGTAGTGCGAGCAGGGGCGGATACGAGGGGGTGGCTAGAGGGGCTGAAGACCCCCCCCCCTTAAGAACTTTAATTTTTTTTAAATTATCTTTTAGGTCTATTACTAACCTTTTCTAAGGTAAGTTCTGAAAAAATTGAAAATGTTTAGTTGTTGTATCAAAATAATGTCAATGTAATGTATATACTTAATAGGTTATCTTATCTTTAACCGTGGTTAATAAGTAGTAGATATGTAATAGTTGAAAAGCGCTTGTCAACAACTTACAGCTACGCAGTTAAATAACAGCTTTTCGGTAATAGATTATCGGCCCAGACTTATTATCAATAGAGATATTATCAATTATTATTAAAGTCATAAATTGATAAATATAATTTTCTAATTCTTTACAACCAATAATAATAACTGCCATTTAAATGAGCAAGAAAAGACAAAATAGTATTATATCATTATAAACAAAAAAAAAATCTTAGATTTAATTTCTAAAGATCATCAATTCTAAAAAAAAAAAAAAAACTAAAAGCTTTATGTACTACTCGCTGTGTCGATTCTATAATAACTTTTCGAGACCTTTACTTTTATATTACAATCACTTTAAAAGAATTGGAAAAAATGTCAGACTCTAAGGGTCTAAACGCACTGCGGTATTTTCGCCGTCGGGTCCGAACGGTTTTACCGTTTGCGGATTTTACGACCCGCACCGCACTGCGATTTTTTACCGCTAATACAATAGGTGTTATCACTAAATTTTCGCGCCTAAACTGGCTAAATATCAATTTCTAATTTCCATAAGAAAATTGAATATTGATAGTTGATAGTACAGTGGTTGGTTAACCAACTACTATGGTCTGTGATCTACTTTATTTACTATATTTCACTATATCTAATACTGTAAATTTAAATTTTTTATACCTACGTACCACGATTTGTACACAAACACCTAAATACATGTAAGTAAGTTATAAATTAAATTATTAGTTAATTTAATGCATAGTCCTACTTATTATATTACATTTAATTTATTTAGAATGGAGTTAGATGATTATGACAATTTATTTAAAGTGATTGCTGTCGCAGAAGCATTTGGTGAATTAGAAAAAAAATATAAAAATATGCAAAATTACAAAATTAACCGTTGACTATAGTCACAGTGGGTTCCTTCCCATCGAAACAATGTGTTTACTTTACGAACGGTACAACGGCAGCGCCGTCAAACCGCAGCATGTTGCGGCGACCGACGGCGGAGAACGGCGAAACCGTCGAGTGCGGTGCAGTCCGTCTAAATATAGTAGTTTGGTGTGAACGTAAAAACCGTTCGGGTAAAACTGTTCGGACCCGACGGCGAAAATACCGCAGTGCGTTCGGACCCTAAGACTGTATGTAAAGCTGTTAGCTAATAGTGCAAATATTAGACGAAGTGACTTTTTAATATCTTTAGAAATTGTAACTGAACTATTCTCTTATATTAAAATGCCAAACATAGTATTACAAAGTTCAAAGTTTGAGCTATCTAAAACTTATTCACATGTAAAAGATGGCATTGATGTTATTGGAAATATTAGAGAAAATTCTGTACCTGAGTTTGAAAAATATTTTAAAAATGCTTCTGATAAGTCAGCTCTAGTTAGTGAAGAAATAAAAATACCTCATTTATGCGGCCGTCAAACGACAAAATCCAATATTGACACCAACAGTCCAATAGAATGCTATAGGATAAATATCTTTTTACCTTTTATCGATTATTTGATTTCTCAGCTAAATACAAGGTTCAACTAAAAACTTATCGAAGTAATAACTTTTGAAGGTTTTTTTTCCATCAAATATTGATAAATATGATGAAGATTTAGTTAAAGCAGCAATGGTGTACTTTGAAAATTGGTCTGGTCAAAAAATTGATATAAAATCAGAAATTTCAATTTGGAATGCTAAGTGACAGAAAGAAAAATATATAAAACCTGATACAGTCATGGAAACGTTAAAACGTTATGATGAGTTTTTTCCTATCATATGAATATTATTACAAATATTTGCAACTATACCGGATTTTGGTTTCGTTTTTCATTTTTCACTTTTTTTTTTCTAAAAAAAATTGCAATTTCAAAAGCAATTTATACGCATTTTTCGTGCATAGAATCATATTTTCAAAAGCATTTTTCGAGATTTTACAATATTTATAAAAACGATTATAATTAGTGTTTAAGAATTATATGAAAAAATCCTAACACCTTGATTTATTTTCAATCAATGAAATATTTGATATTTTTATATTTTTTGTTTTTATGTATATATGTTATACATAAAATTACTATATGAAAAATATAACTAAATACTTCACTGATACACATTTTGAAATTTAAAATGTCTATAAATAAATTAACAATTTGAATTTTGTAATTTATTATTGAATATGAATTTGTTTTCAATATTATTGTGCGGGCCGGGAAGCCGTATGGCTTTAACGTTAATATAAAGGACGACCCTTCTGGCCCAAGATAATAAATTATAATATTTAAATGTTTGGCCTTTATGGCCAAACAAAAAGAAATTATAAATATAAATAATGTGCTGTCCTTATGACACAATAAGTAATAAATGTACGGTCCTTTTGGTCTAACAACTAAATAAATGTAATAAAAAGTAAAATACGACTCACAGTTTGTGGAGAGCAGACTGGCCAGCTGTAACTACATAAGACGCTGTAATAATATAAAATACACAGACAAATAATATAAAAGTAAAACGGTAATAAAGGAATGATAATATAACCAACAATTGCGACACTGAATATATGAAATAATAATAATAATAATATAATATAAATGTGGTAATTCGAACACACGTATATAAAATATGAATCAATAACTGCAATATGGCGAATAACGCCCCCGCAATAAAATATAAAAGTAAAATATAAAAAAAAAGTTATAACAAAAAAAGAACAGCAATTCGTGCGTATGAATAAATATTATTTTAACGGCCTTCTTGGACTTCACGTGACGATTTACTGTTTAGCATATTATACAACTCATAATACACAAAATATAATTAAGACAAAGATAAATGTAAAAATAACGGCTAATTCACGGGATTGTTTATATGTGTGTGTGTGTGTGTGTGTGTGTGTGTGTGTGTGTGTGTGTCGATCGGCTGTTGCTTCGCGACCGACGGCATGTTATATTACGGCGGCAACAATTATTATAATTTTTTTTGTAGTACCTAATACAACATTAAAACCAAATTAATATAAAATATACTTAATGAAATTTGGAATATATTATAAACTGCTTAAGAAAATCAGTTAAGAGTAATTAGAAACAGTGTCGACGGAACAATTTGCGAGTACTGGTACAATTTTTTTTTACTACTGGGTCTCATGTACTACATTTGAAGAAAGGTCAGTAAGCCATTTGGTTTCCATCCCTTTTCAAGGAATTATTTTTATATACATTTTACTGAACACATTGAACTAAAAAATCTAATATAAAATCAATAAATTATTTACCTAATCATTTTTATTTAATCATTTATACAAATTAATAACCAAACCTAAGGAAAATTCAAGTTTACAAATACAAAATATTTAAAACAATTGTATAATTATTAAAATCATTTTTTCTGACTTTTTCTACTGAAAATGTATTGATTTTTTCATCAAGATAATGTTTCAACCAAATCCGTTTTCAACAGCCTGCATAAACCCGGAGCCTGATACAGTTGCACCAATTACACCGCCCTATCACCGGTCCTGGCTAAGAGCTCAGTTAGAAGTTAAGAATTACTAAATCCCACCACTTGTAGTTAGTGGTGAGTACATACATTTTATTTGGAGAGGGGGGATCATTTGCAAACAAATCATTTTTTTTACGATTCACGGTAAGAACATTATTTTATAACATTTAAAAAAAGGGCCTAGGATGGATCTACTCCCCTCATCCTCCCTTCTGTACGCCATTGCTTGTAGTACCACGTCGCTGGTGGATCTTTATTTGATTTAAAAAAAATAAAATATTTGTTAATAAAGCAGTGGTGGTTCACGTTATGGGACACACGCAGGGTTGCAAAGTGTTTTAAACAAAATGTTTTAAACATGTGTTTAAAACGTTTTAAACAAGTGGATTTGTTTTAAAACGTTTTATTTAAGACAAAAAAAAAAAAAATAACAAAATATTTTATTTTATGTAACCTATAACTTGTATTTCGACAAAGATTATTCGTATGAACTAAGCAGAATTGATAAGAATATTAAATGTTTCTTTATTATTGCATTTTGTTTAAGTATGGAAATAACTTATAAGATATAAGTAATAACGATATACCTTAATATCTTACACAGTTATAATAATAGATATGAACCAGCTGCGTTACACCTAACAATAGCAATACGAGAGACGTGCACACGATAACAGTGTTTTATTTTTAACCATCATAATTCATAACAAATAACAATATAGCTATGGCATGAACGCATGGGCATGGTACATTGGTACGAATGTACGACTGCATATTGACGTATTAATTAGTATTTAGTAATTTAGTAACCACTATTTGTTAATCGTTGTCTCGTTGACTTAATAATATGATGACTGGCTGAAGGAAAGATGCAATTTTGAACTATTTTATCGAAATCAAAGACAAACATAAAACAACAAGTGCTAAATGTCTAAAATACTCGATGGAAGTGGCCGGTATAGTGAAGCGTATGAAATTGCATAAAAACAAATGCATTAGTATTTTGGAAGATTCAATTGTCGATGAACCAGAAAATAATCAATTAACAGGTAATGAAGAACATAATTTAAGTATTAGGTTTAATATAGACATATATGTATTGCCGTATTGGTGTATGGCATTCAAATGATAGCAAATTAATCATTATAATATATTTTAAAGGAATATAACAGAACATATAAATATAAAACATGTTAGTCATGTGAGCCAGTATAATAGGTATTGTTTTACCACTTTTACTTGTATGCTACATAATACATGCCTATATGTATTTATAGGGGAGAGTGTTGTATTTACCTTGGACCACTTGTACCTTGAATTAATGTAAATATTTTATAAAATATTGGGAGAAAACAAAATCTCATAGATGAAATTTATGTCATTAGCCCTACTAAAATAAATAATTTAGATAATGATAAGAAAAATGCCCGTATTTTTTTGATAAGCAGCAAACTATTTTCTTATCACAGAAAAAACAATTTTTAAATTTTAAAACATAATTTATGTTCTAATTTTTCAATGGTGTGGTCCTTTGTTACAATATAAATGTACAAAATGCCCAAAAGAACAATTATTTAAAATATAACTTGAATGTACCAAGGACCAAAAAAAAAATTGTACCTTGGACCATCCATTAATTGTTCATAAATTAATATTTCATGACGAATTATTATTTAATTGCTTAATTAAAATGCCTAGAAGCAAACGTTAACATGAGACTAAAGTTTATTTATTTTATCTAGGTACATTTCTAATTATTGTATATAATTATAGGTAGTTTTCTATAAATAATAATAAATATATTTAGTAACTATAATAATTGATATAAGTAATAACTAGGTATTTATAACTAATCAAATATATAATATAAAATTATTTTTAAAACAAAATATGCATATTTCAATAGGACTTAACGCACGTTGAATATTGCGTCACCCGCCGCTCGCAGAATTGCGTTCATCTAGGACGCACCGTAACACAACAAAATGGATTGAATCGTGGGCTAAGAAAGGCAAACGAACAGGAGAGAAATAAAATTGTCCTAAAAAGATAAAAATTACTGAAGAAAATGCATACAAGTCATTGTGGAATTTAATTAAAGAATAATATTTATTTCTGTAATTAATATTATTATTTCATTATAAAATAATGCTATAGTAATAAGCAAATAAATATTATATAATAATACTACCTTTATAGTGCGATATTATATTTTCAGGGGGCGCGGGGGATGAAGTCCTCAACGGGTTACTTTACAATTTATCAGCTATGGAATGGTGTTTTTTGAACTAAAACTAGCGTCCGTCCTCAATTATTTTTCCGATTCGAGCACTGGTTAGATGTTAGTAAATAAAGTAGGAAGTAAGAAGTGCCGTGTCGTTTTATATTTCATGATGGAACTTTAAAAATGTTTAGAATAAATTGTAACAATGCGAAAATATAAATTTATCAATAAACAGTGACACAATAAAGATGAACGAATTCCAAGATATGCATTTTTGAAAAAGTATGCATTACAAATAAACCACAACATAATAAATATGTTAAAGTACTTACATGTTAACGATTATACTATTAATGTATTCTTTCGATTTTTTTTTCTTATTAAACGATCACTGCAATATATTAAAATAATAAATTTTAATCGTAATTAGATAATAATATTCTTCAATTTAATTTCCCACATTATTTTATTCGTCGCACCACTTATGGATTTTCAAAAATCTCACGCCTCCTTTTATCACTTTAATAATAATATTAACTTCAGATAACATTCAGTATTTAACATTTTAATCTATCATAAAACTCACATACTTCAAGATAGCGTAAAAACATTATTGATCATGAAGTAAGCCACCGATCAAATGCATATAGGAACTGTGTATGTTATGAATGTATACTTACGAGTATTACAATTAACAAGTAATACAGTACATTGTAGGTACATAAAATATATTATATTAATTAATAACAGACTTAGGTAGTATTCCGAATACAATATTCTGAATACTGTATTTCGAATACCGTCAAATCATCTCTTTTTTAAATGATTTTATTACTTCTCCGTCGTATCTTATATAAGCAAATATCAGGTATTTATTATTGTTGTAAACCATAAACTATAAGTTATGTAATATAAAAATACAATAAAATAACATATTTTTAGTCTACAATTTCAAATATTTCTGTTGAGAGGACATCTATTATTTTTATAGTATGAAAACTAGAAGTATTTTAAAAGTATTCGGAATACTTTTGAAGTATTTTAAATAATTTATTCGGAATACAATTTGTATAAAGTATTTGAATACATATTCGGAATACTATTTTTTGTAAGTATTCGAGTATTTATTCTAAATACTATTAAAAAGTATTTTACCTAAGCCTGATTAATAATAATATTTATTATACAATTATTGTACTCGACATAATAAACGATAAACGAGTATTATACTGTATATGCAGTCGACTCGCGATACAATTATGTTAATTCCAAGGGACTGAGAAAAAATTACGGTATATCGAAAGTTCGTTACATTATTAAAAGCATAAACTAACTAAATTCGTTTTAACGAGATTTAAAAGATAATTTAAAATGTAAAATGTAACTACGATTGCGAATTATTAAATGAAAATTAATGTGTATGTATATGTATATATATATATATATATTGTGTACATACTCGTTCATAGGTATATGTAGTTAGTAAAAATAAAAATAAAATTATATGAGTCATACATGAATCATATCTTTGTTTATTATTATTTACTTGCTTTTAAAGAATGTTGCAGACATTTTTTAAATAAAAAAAACTAGTGAAAATGAGAAATTAATTATTGAAATTGTCATTAAACGGCTAGACGAATTTATCTTAACTGATAAATAAATACATCTAATGATGGTCATAAAGTACAAATAAAAATAACTCGAAGACAATAAACTAAACGTTAGATGACTGATTCGTTAAATGTCAATAGTGTCGTTTGAATGCAGCCGAACTTCACAAAAGCACACAATTTATGCTTTATTTTTTATAATCCAGTGAAACATTTTAAGCACGTTTTAAATACATGTTCCTTAATACATACACGTTCTGTATAAAAAAAAATATGATTCTATAAACAATATTGAAATTATTTTTTATTTTTATACACAAAACAGGCCGTGGTCCAAATTACAGTGGTATTAGATAATATATTATAACAGTAAAAAGTAATTACATAATGTTATTAAAATTAGGTGGCTGAGTACTCATTAGTAGGCTTAGGGATTTCTAGCATTTGCATACTTTTTTTAATTATTATTAAATATAGCAGAGTGCGAAACAAATTCATTTCTCGGTGCCGTGATATCAGATCTAAAATTTGAATGAACATATTGTAACGATTGTTACATATTATTAATGTCTACTCATGTGATATGGATATTGCCGAGTAGACATCACGTTAATTTACATGTTTACGACATTACATTAAGTCGCGGCAGTTCTGCCACGACGTTCTTCCGATGTAGCTGAACTCCATATTGTCTTGATGCAGTGGCGTAGCCAGGATTTTTAAATGGAGGGAGGGGGGCTAACCACTTTTTTTGGATAAGTAAGATAAGAGAGGATATGAGAATTCACCCTTAACCCCCCCCCATCTACCACCAAGTTTCTAAACGTAATTCAAGCATTTTAGTATAGTTTTAAAAATATTTATTAATATATAATTTATAATAATAATAATAATTTTGGTTTCAGTGTTCAGTCACTTGCTCCACTCTGACAGTTGCATTCTCTTAGGCGAATTTCTGGCAAATTCAGTTATTATTTTACTTTCATCGAATTGCTCTTTTTTATTTATATTAGCCATAGCTAACCCATTCAGTCTGTTTTCCGACATGGTGCTTCTTAAAAAAAATTTTTAAGCGATTAAATGCTGAAAACGTTCTTTCCGGAGTGAAAGAGGTAACTTGTAACGTGGCGAATAATTGTAAAAGTATTTTAATGTTAGGTCGAAGATTGGTGCGATGAGAGAGTGAATAAAGAGCAGAATTCGGTTTTGGAATAGTATTTTGACTCCATTGTTACCTCCATATGAACAGGTCAGCTCTGATTGTAGATGAGGTATCATCATGGAGATCTTGGACATATATTTTAGCAGCTTTTATAATATTTTTATCGTCATACATATTTAAATTGGCCGGAATAAGTCCTTCAAGTGGCATAACATCAATATGCCTTTGATTAAAACGAGCATTGATTCTATTAAATAATCAAGATACATTATACATATAAACACGGCCCATTGGAGAGGGTATAGCCCCCTTAGCCCCCCCCCTTGGCTACGCCACTGTTTTGATGTAGTCCATAGTCCGTAAGTCATATTTATATATGTATATAAAATAATAATAACTAAACTAAATCAATCTACATTTATTTGTAATATTAAGATCTTTCCTTTTATGCTCCCGAGCTACGGTATAATATATTCACAAGGACTAGAAATCACTATTCATCACCTGAATATCATATATTTAACTGGTTATCCCCGACCACGTTACAATATATTTGCATATTTGATAGATTTTGCAGGAAAATGCTTATTTTAACATTATTATGCTTATTTTGCATATTTTGACAAATTTTTTAAATTTTATTATTTCAAATTAAAAACTATGGATACATATAACTATATATACATATTTCAAACGATCGAAAAAAATGTACTAAAAGAACTCAATACTTCCAGTAATATGCTATCTGCAAACCATTGATTATAGAATAGATAGATAGTCAACGCAATGTTAATATTTAGTGACTACTCGTAAGATGCAACCGCTATGGAGCGCTGGCATCGCTGGGATGCAAGGAGGTGGTACCTCTCTCATAGGTAGATGAATGATGAACGCGGTGGGAGCTAGGATGCAAGGTGGTGGTACCTCTATCATAGATAGTCATGAAGACGGGAAGGCAATCACGCAGGGTCGGCGAAAAATACCGTCGTTCTATTTATAGAATTATTTTTCATGTAAAATGAAAAATTGAAGTACCATTATATTTATTCCCATTATAATCGATAAAATTAGCGATTATTATTTTATTATCATTATTTCGTCAATATTTTACGGTTTACTCTGTGAATATACGAATTACGATTAGTCTTCACGTAAGTATTCTTCTCTGCAGTTGTCACTTGTCAATGAAAAAAAAGTCTTGCTTGTTTTATATTCTAAGTATTTTGCCTTATTGTTATTTGTTACGTACTTTATTTTTTATTACTTTTACGTCTTGTGAGTAATTTTAAAAATGTCTGGAAACAAGTGCCAATTTTTAACTTGTGGAAAGTCGAAGAAAACATTTCCAAACTAAGAAATAATTGAAAAGGTATCTGATGCCTGGTTTTTAATTTTCACTACTCAAATTATTGAAGTGAAGTATAGAATGTTTTCTGAAAATTATTGTAGGCATTAATAATTAACATTAATAATTCAAAACTGGACTGAGATGGTAATTTAGGGAGGTCATTTTTCGAAAATCTCCATAGTTTTTCCAGAAATGAGGAAAAACTGTTGAAACACTGAGTAATTTCGGTAAAATCTGTAAAATTCCGCCGTAAACGGATTTAATCATATTTAATTATCAATTTAATCATATCATTTAAAATAGTAAATCATTAGGTACGATTGCTAGGAATTAAATATCAATAAAATGTATAAATAACTCTGACCGCAATGACGCAATGCAATACTGAGTTATGAGCACCCGTGGCCCGCCCCGCCCAGTACGGCAGCGCTCGACGCTCGTTCTGTATTTATCTATACAGATTGTAAAATAATTATTTTTCTATTATACAACGCATTCTATCGACAGCTAGAACAAATATAATTTTAGTAGCCTAATATCTCTATACCATGGACTATCTATCTATTCTATAATCAATGCTGCAAACTACCTCTCATATCTCGTCATAATTTTTATGTAAGTATAAATAATACTATAAACCAGTATCAACCGTATAACCCGCTGTATATTGACCGGATATTGATAAAGATAATAATAGTAATAATAATAATTGATTTAGAATAATAGATTATTTGTTTAGTGTTCAGTCGATTATTATCCGTTGTTGTTTTTGTGTCTCTCAACCACACAACGTTGAATCATACGTAAAACGTCGTACACGATAATTTGTAACATTGTGTTATGCCGAAAGTACAACAGCTTACGAGTAGCCGACTACAAATTTTAGTTTCAGAGTTTAAAAATATATTTAAATCCGATGGACACGTTTTATTTTGTGTACTACAGTGAAACTTCGGTATCTCGAAGTTTCTGTAGGTAGAATTTTTTTTTCAGTCCCGATCATTCAGTTTGGACTTACGTACTCAGTTATTTCCTTATATCGAATTTCCATATGCTGAATATTTCTATAAGTCGAAGTTATTATCCGGTACCTACCACCTATTATGATTCACTAACTCGAATATATGACAGATTAGATAACATATAAAATGCCCAGACTATTAAATATAAGATTAAATGACAAAACTTATACACACAACGTTGTATGTAATAATTTTTGGATATTGATTCTACTTTGAGCACATCAGAAAGTTTAACCGATGCGGAAATTTTTAAAACATCTGATTTTCTCAGTGAGCCAGAGATAGATTCTGTCGATGAAGCAATCGACGAGGAAGAAATTGCTGTTGTTAAATCTTTCATATGTGGTGCCCAGGCACCACGAATCTTCGAAGTTCATGTATATAGTTTTATATACATGAACTTCGAAGATACGTTCAACAACAGTCAGGAGTTTCTGACAATATTTTTTCTGCACTTAATATTTTAGGTAGTTTTATTGAAAATACTTCTAATACTAAACAAAAAACAAACAAAAATGTCAGATTTTCTACTTTCATAGAAAATAATGTATACTTATCCAAATGACGAATACTAATACATAATATGTATTCAATGTATAAATACATTCTATATTATAAATACACATTTTTTCCCAATAATTTAACATTTTTATTTCAAATTTTATTTATGTTTTAAATTCCCTCTCTAACTCGAAGTTTCGATATGTCGAATTTTTTTTTTTGGTCCCTTACAACTTCGAGATACCGAGGTTTCACCGTATCTGGTCATTTTTTTTTTTTTTCTAATGCATATAAATGCATATTATAATGCATATTTTAATGATTTTAAAAATATATTTGTGAATTTTTTAGAGCTACAAGTCCCTAAGCCTACTCATTATTAATGCGCATCATTCTGAACATAGGTTTATTACGGATATAATTGTTGGTGCAAAATGGTATGAAAAAAGGATAGTGTTACCGTGAATGAAAACTGGGAATTTTAAAGTTAAATTGACTTAGCAGTTCATGACAGGGCTAGGTAAATTGAGTCCGCGATATTTTGTGTACATTTTGAAAGCGGTAAATTGAATCCCAGGGAAAAAAAAAGGTAGTAGGTAAATTGAGTCCTAACTATACTACCTCACCGTAGTCGTTTTACAAATGACCATTCACACTGTTTCTATTGGTTATCGACTCCATTGTGATCAAATAACTTCGTAATGTCGTAACTTTGATTATGTCTATTTTAGATACGTATATAGGCATATACGTATAATAGTTTGTCGTATATCGTGTGTCAGTTTTCAGTTAACACCAATATTGATGATAGTTCTTATGATTATACACAGACATGAGTGTACAAAATCTGAGCATTTTAACTATATTTTTCGTAGCATGCATTGCGTACTGTACGTCGATTTGAGTTTGTTAAATTCGTATCTTTTAAGTTTTTACCGAAAATGTAATAAAAAACACAATAATATTAAAATTGACTTCTAATAAAAATTATTAGATATTTAAAAAAAAATTATTTACCTTGGACTTAACCTACTACCTTTTTTTCCCGGGACCCAACTTACCTACTACCTTTTTTTCCCTGAGACTCAAATTACCTACTACCTTTCTTTTCCCGGGACCCAATTTACCTACTGCCTTTTTTTCCCAGGACCCAATTTACGGAGAAAAGGTTATTTAGGACCCAATTTACCAACTCCCTTCAGGACAGTCAATAGAGCCATCTATGAGTTTTTGTAAAAAATCTGGTTAGCTTTAATACGCCTGTCAGTTAAGTTCGATAATCTAAGAAGGGTTCTAACGGACTAATTTATAATTATGAGATCTATGTTCAATATGAAGGACTCTACCAGCATAGCTTAGGAACTTACGTTGAACTCTTTCAATTTGACTCCTACTAGTAGCTGTATAAGGGTTCCAAATAACAGTACCATATTCTAGTATATAATATTAAATTTTATTTAAATTTCAAAATAAAATCATTCCTTTCATTTATTATCATTAATTTAACACAATGTTGTTGACATTATGCTAAAATAATGTTTATTAGGATGTACAATTAACATTTTTATTTAAATTATTATGTATCATCAATACCGGATTAAAAACATATTGGGCCCCGGGGCTGACATTTTATATGAATTCGTTTGACAAAATACGCTTAACAAAACCTTCGCTATGCTCGTAAGAAAATACATTTTTCAACAAATAACTAATGGTATTATAAAATTATAATATGTGTGTATACGTAGTAGAGATAGGAACAGAGTAATGAGAAGTGATCGATATTCTAAATTGTAGTAAATACGCGTGAAACTTTTATGTATTGGCGGGGCTGGATTTAGAATAAGTGCGGCCCTAGGCCTTTTTAAATATGCCACCCTACCCCAAGAAAAAAAATTTTGTAATTATTTAATTTTAAAGAAATTAGAACAATAGTCATTATAAACAAAACAAATAATTATCAATTCTAATTCGTCGTGTGCGATGTGGATACACATCACTAGCCAACTTCTATACATATATTATATTATTATCGTAATTACTTTTAGGAACAACTTACATTATGAACCTAGGTAGCTATCTTATCTTAATAGAAAATTAATTTCGTGTTATTGACATTTTCAGTGTCATGCGCCCGTATATTTTACACACAGATATCTATACTATAATATTAAATATTATTTATATTACTATTAAATATTATATAATATTAATTTACGCAGTTACATAAATATATAAAATATTTATATGATTTTTTTTTTTTTATTTCTTACAAAATTTGCCGGCCTAGGCGTAAATACGGCCCTGTGTATTGGGCTTTTAAGCTTCAGTCCTTAGACGAAAAAAATTAATGACTTTACATTTTTGGAAAAAAATGTAGGTGGGTAGGTAAGTTTGATGGAGCTCGCTTACGAGATATTTGAAGTTCGTTTTGTCATTGTGTTTATGAACAAAAGATCTATTACCTAATAAAAAAAAATATATAATAATACATCTATGGTATTGATACAAACAGTTTGTTTGGGGAACTTAATGTAAATAATTTATTTTATTTGAATAAGTTTTATAATAATTGATAAAATTATAATTATTCAATGAATCATAAAAACCACGGGTCATCTTAGATAACTGTATCACATAAGTGGATATTTGGAGGCTTGACATTTTTGTTTTATCCATTAGCCTAAACAGACATTTTTAGACGTTTCAACTCACTAACTAGTGACTACTCCTACTTTATTCTAGTTGAGATACCAAATATATACAGTTAATAGGAACATAAAAATATAAAATATTAAATAGCTACTCATTTATTTTTATTTTTATAGTATAAATGTATTTCTTTATTTCCTTTATTACTTACAAACTATGGTTTTCTCCAATAACGATAGTTCGTAAATATTCCAGACCATTCTCACGTACCAACAAAATAAAATAAAAATTATAAAATATCAAATATTAAAATACACAGTTTATTTTGGCGTCTGGTGTCGTTTGATTACGTTCAGGGGGGTTAAATCCCCCCAATTATTTCCAATAACTGTTATGGTGTAATACCAAGCCCATAATAAATATTAACTAATAAATATTAAATTTTTGATAATGAAATGTACTATCGAAGGAATAATTTAAACGGATCAATACTTGTATATTGCGAATATGTATTGAGCTGCATTAAATATAAATTATTTTTACCATTAAATATTGACTTAAGAATTTTAAACATATAATTCATATATAAAATAAAAAATATATATATATATATATGTTACCGGCAATGTTGACATTTAGGAAATGATGACAATTCCTAGTAAATGTTGACAATTCCTAAAAGCGGAAGGCAATGTTATCATCG
>NW_020273626.1:0-58285 GCF_003268045.1 Sipha flava | reverse complement strand
CAAGAGGTAATTTCGTCATAAAACGTTTTGAGTCAGTTCTGATCAAACCGTCTCACTACATCTTCATCATTCCTTAAACAGCTTAAATACACCTTAGGAATATAGAAAATTATATAAAAACAATATATTCAATTACCTCACAGTTAAGGGTTTAACAATAGTAGAACTTTGAAATCATACGGAATCGTGTATATACGTATAATATATGATATATATATATGAAATTTGAGGAATCCGAGGCCCTCAATACAAATATTTTAAGGGCCATCACACCTTGCACCGCATGCAGGTGCAGTAGCTGCGGCACTAGATGAGTCATAAACGAATAATATTCGATATAGTAAAGCTACTTAAAAATAGAATATAGTATCACTAACATCATATTATTTAATATATTAATATGAAACAAAAAAGTGGGTTTTTTCTTATAGATTCATATAAATTGAATTGTTCATATAATATAAACGATAAGTATCTTTTAACCAGTGGCGTCATTTCAATTTATTTTTTTAATACGCATGGCGTATAGAACAGGCCACTAAGCCTATCTAGAATTTTCAACACAACAAAAATAAAATAATGATATTTTTACCATTTATTAATGACAATATAATAATAATGGTATTTACTAAATCATTTAACTAAGAAAAGCAGTAAAGCCAGAGGTGGTAATAAATATTGTAATAAAGCGTTTATTAGGTACAGTTACAGTTATATAGTTATATTTTTTGTTAATAGTTAAGAGAATACCGACGCATCTTCATGCTTGCAAACTTATTTACAAATAAAATATTAACACATAAAATATTATTTAGGTAATGTTTTAATATTTTCAATTATCAATAATAGATTATCATTATGAAATATGAATTACTGTTAATGGGCTAGCAGCTAATGGTTAATAAAAGCTGATAGATAATAAAATTAAATTATCGTAATTATACACATGTTGCATGATAACGAATAATCACGATAAGGAATATTTTGATAATTTTATGTAATGTCTCATGTTTTTGTTTTTAAATAAGAAGAAAAACAAAATATTAATTAAAAATTAAAATATATTGACAGCTAACTACTATCAATAATTATTCAGGCCAATCAATTTATAAAGTGGGCCAAGTTACTACACTTATGGATTTTAAATATGAAAACGTATAGGTCCAAATGGCGCCACGGCTTTTAATAACGTTGATCATTTACATACTTTGAATTTTTTCCTATAAATTCCTATTTTAGAGGTATATTTATATTTTTAATTATTTCATGATAAATCATATTTGTATTAAAATAAATACATATTTTACGTAACGTCGACAGTGGATAAACGCGCAAGTCTAACTCGTAACGATTACGATCACTTGTTTCTTAAGAATGCGTAAATAAGAATACGTTAAATAAAAATTACATGATCAATTATTTAGGATTAGATAATTAGTTTTTATTTTGTTTTGTTTTTGCGTATTTTTTTTCATGGATTTTATTTATTGAAATATAAATGTGAGCTGTTTCAAGAGTTTTTTTTTGTAATTGTATCATAAAACAATAAATGCATACAATACCACTAGGGCCGTTCCTACACTTTGCGAGGTCTAAGGCAAACATTTTTCCAGGGCCTTTTAAGAAAAAATTGTTTTTATCTATTTTTAATGCTACAGAAATATTACAATATATATTTTAAACACTGTATTGAAGTACATATTTCATTCTTATTAGTGCTTTTAATTTTTATTTTCCAAATATAAATCGTATTAATACATTATTAATGCATTTAAAAATTAAATTATTTTGAGCATTTTTTTTGTGCAACTTTTACATTTAATTACATTTATCATACAAAAGTTCTGTTCTACTATTATTATTATTATTATTATTATTAGATACTAATCGATAAGCATAAATAATAGTAAATGGTAAGAAGAACTCAGAAAGAAGAATTTATCGATGTACATTTATAAAATTATAATTAGATATTATTACTACCTTTTTTTTTTTTCATTACAAATTATTGTGTAGTTGTACACCAAATGCAATATCTTTAATATAAAATGATAAATACCAGTTTACGTTAAATTATATAAATAATTAAAATATTTTACTTAAGTAACTAAAGATTTTATATAATAATATATTGTATTATGTGGTTATCTAATATTTGCATTATCCTAGGTATATTTTTGAAAAAAATGTTGATTATTTTGACTTCACTAAGTAATTTTTTTAAAATATTTATTTTTAACCTTAGGGTCCTTTATAAATGTAATTTAAAATTCTAAAAAATTATTGACTTTCAGTTTTAAAGTTACGGAGTCCATTCCAATCGACCAAACTCAACATAGTGATAAATGCTGTTTTCATATGTGTTATCCAGAAGATGAGTGCCCTCTCTCTCCGTAAGTATTTAATATACGAAAGATATTAGATTAATATTATAATAATCAGTACATCTAATATTTTTTAATTGTAATTTTTCTATTTACTTACAAGTTACATTCGTGCTCTTAGGCAGTGAGTCGGGTTCACTCCGCAAGATTAATTTAAAGAGACACGGGGATTTATTTATGTTTTGGGTACATAAATTGAATAAAAATTACTGTTTTTTTATTTTCTATATGACCGTACCAACTAAGTTTCCTTCCATTAAAACAAGTTTTTATAACAATCTCGGACTTTTAGATTGATTAAATTTAGATTTTAATTTCTTTTACACAAGTAAATTTTGTCAGTAAAACAGAACGTGGAAAACAATCAGTCGATTTCATAATAATTAATACAAGTATTTAAACTATTGATCTCAAGTGGTAAATAAAATAAAATATATTTATAACTTTCTTTTTTATTTAAAGTACATTGTAAAAAATTAGTCTTATTAGATTTTCCTGCTGTTAATGTTATAATACATTTCAATTATTACTTATTACTTTCTTAACTAATAGAGCACAATTGCTATTTCTAATACAGAAACACTGTTATAATTTATAGTTCTAAAACATTCAAGGAACTTCCGACAACTACTACTACTACTACTACTACCACCACTACTACTACTACACCAGCTACCACTACTACTACTACTACTACTACAGCAGCTACCACCACAGGAAGAATAAATTTAAAATGTGCACCATTAACACAGGAAGAGGACCTTTATGTCATCCAGGCCTGTAAGTATCTAATAAATTAAAATATGCAATAACGTTAATGAAGATGAAAAATTAAACTAGTTATTAAAAAAAAATGTTAACTATTACAAATACTTTTTCAAACAAAGATGATTAAATTAGGAATGGTTAAAATGTGACTTGTAAATAATGCTACAAATTTAGTGAATTCTAAATATACTTTAGGCTCGTACTCATTTGAATGCGATGTATGTAAGTTCACACGTGATTAGGCTAACCTAATATAGAAATTTAAATGCCCATACAACTATTTCTTAACACAGGGGCGTATTTATGTGGCACCCCCCACCCCCACCCGAAATTTAAAGAAAATCTAAAAAATATTTTCATGGTCTATGAAAGTCGCTGCAAGAGTTTTAAATTTCATTTTATTGATTTTAAATTCCTATTTTTATTTTGTTAGTTAATCTTACCGCTTATTAACAAAATTCACCACGGGAGGTAATACTCGAAATCATAGATACTATTTATAAACCGGTCGATCACAATCGCTGAGCTGCAGCTTAATCCACAATGTGGCACGATTTAAGAATTTTTAAATGGGTAGTACCATCATCAAGATCTACTATCTTCACAGACGCTTTAATTTCTTGTGATAAAACATTGGACCCATATCTACTAACTAGGTATTGAAAATATTTGTTATAAATCCTGCTGACATTTCAATTAGATCTGTTGATCGCATTTTTTTAACCCTGCAAAGTTTAAAAACATATTTGAGAAACTCAACTTCAGAGAATCGTCTCAGATTAGCGTTATCAAATATTCATAGAAATATTTTTATAACTGATGATATGGTATTAGATAAGTTTGCTAATAGTGGAAGAGCCAAACGTTTAAAACTTATTACTTAGTAATTAATGGCTAATACATTGTACCTATAGATTTTAATACATTTAAATCATTAAATTATATTTTTTTGTTTTACTATATGACTACGGTTATAAATTTTGATCGGCTCCTCACAAAATAAAATTCTGGATACGCGCCTGTCTAAATATAAATATAAACAATTAGACACCACTATTATAGTGTATTTATAACTTAGATTATTCACGATTATAATAATCGTGAATAATCTAAGTTATAAATACATATTGGGGCAGGGGGATTTGGAAGTTCAATCGCCAAACAAATATATATTGATTTAGTTCTTTACCTGTGATATATTCCCAATTAAAAATACTTCCAACAAGTCTATAGTGGTGTATACCAGTGATGAGAATTATTTGAGTATTCGAATAGGTCTAACGTAAATAATTCAAATATTCGCCCATTCGAATATCAAAATTCGATGCTACAATGCAATACGTAACGAAAATTATTCGTTTTAGTTTTCGTGCAACACAATACGTTTAATAATAATAGGTATTGTAGCATAGAATACTGATATTCGAATATACATTACACCTCTAGTGTATACATTTATAAAACAGTATGTAATCAGAAATATGAGCCCACACATAGCGAATATCTACAGACCCACAATCAGTTCTATCTTTACCCTATGGACACTTGGGGCACGTGCTCAGCGCCCCTTTATCTGGCTGGGGACCTCAAAAAATTAAAATTACAACTTTGAATTTTAATCTGCAACAAAATAATACGATACGACTAGCTATAAAAAAAATTCTTAATTGTAGAAAAAATGTTTTAAATAAATAGCAATGTTATAATGTTAATGTCAAATAAATAATGAACGCTTAATTGTGAGTATTAGGTATATTTCATTTTTCATCCCATTATTTAAAAAGATTTTTCTTTAAAATGAATAACTCATATCTTCCGGCTACATAAAAGTCATCATACAAAATAAGCTTTTGATGTTTTTACTCACCTTTTTTTGGTTTACTAAAAAAACCCCTAAGCTCCTGGTGTCCATAGATCCTTGCATAGCCTAAAACGACCTTGCCCACAATAAACGAGCCCGAATAATTTTGTATTCCATCCAATTGGAAATATTTATTAAACAATTATTCAATATAAAATAAAGATATAATTTTTATTATTTATTTTTTCTTTACATATTTAAATTAAATTGTAACACTCCTATATTTAATATGATCAGTTTTAAATATTTATTTATTGCAGATTATTCGAACTATTTGGGAATAAACATACAAATGGACCTGAATCAATTTTTGTCATTAGTAATGCATAGTTACAATCGTGTTAACAACTGTGAATAACCCTCTCCAGGAATAATTTCAGTAATGTATTATTTACAATATACAATATAGTATTGTACTTAAACTTTCTCTTTTTTTTTTTGTAATAATTATATGAATTAAGATTTAAATAAAGTTTTATACATACATTAAGGATAAGTGAAGCTTTAATTACAGATTAAAACCAGCTGTTTTGTTTTTATTTACATACAAATTTACAACCGGTGACATTATTACTACAGTACTACTAGTACTGTGTAGTTCAAAACAAGTAGGTAATTTGAAAATAAATAGCTAGTGTTATTTGGGTATAAATAAAATATAATACGATATAGTATTTATAATCAACGACAGAGCTAAAACAACCACTCATGAGTGAAAATAAACAAAACACATTTTACCTCTCACAATAATTAATATCGGAAACGTATTTAGGAATTTTGAGACCCAGGTAAAAAAAAAAAACGCCCCCTTCCCAACATCAACTCCAAACATTTTATCCACGCATGAAATGGAGATAATCTATACTTAAAATTATTTTCATTACAGGATAATAATTAAATTTTTTCTAAATTATTTATGTCTTTCGGAGAACACTTATAAATAAAACAGATTTAACTTGATATATTACACAAAGAATGAATTACCTTACCGTCAACCATTATTAAGTAAAAGTTAAAATTAGCTTCAAATGTATTAAACAATTTTAATGGTTTTTAATATTTTATTTCATTTTCTGTTTTCTGTACATCACCTCTAATCAAATCAAATGTTTCCTTTTCATTAATAAATTTAATAGGCCAAAAATAATGCGTTAATGACGATTTGATTTTGTAACCACGAATTTTAATGGTACTAAGAAAATTAAAAATAAACTCCCGTCACTTTTTACATTTTTGTTAACTATTATTTCAACCACTTCTTCAATTGACACATGTTTAATATCGCCCCCATTTCCTTCTCTTTCATTTTCTACTTATTATTTGACTTGCTTTTTAGTGATATTCAGAGTGTCCGACTTTCATCACAACCCTATTTTATGTATAGATCGATCTTTATTAACCCATCATAATGTTGGCAGTTAAAATTTAAACTTTCTATAAATCTTTCAGTTGTATGATCTACTAAGGTTTGTTAAGGCAAAGTTACATCGAATTCACTAACTTCAATATTTAACAACTTTAATTTTATCGTAGGAAGGATAAATATCTACATTGCGTTCTACTACTAATTTTTTCATAATTATGATATATAAGAATTTTTCGTCATATTTGTATCAACAATAAACGCTTAAGCTTCATCATCGGTATACAATAAAATATTTTTGTTTCTAGAATTATTAAATGTCTGTCTAATTTTCAATGCACTGGAGAATTCGATGTTGATTGTTTTAAAAGATCATTTTCTGTATAATTTCCAATTGAATACAAAATATTTCTAACGGTGTAAAGTATTTTTTTATTTAAATTTTCTAATAACAGATTTTGTATCTTACGTCTCTTAATTAATTTACTGCTATCAGAAGAATGTTTTATTGGTCTTTCGACGATAGGAGTAAAACTAGAATTAGAAGAAGTAGAAGGAACCGAAGATGAAGGTTGTAATATAAAATAATTGAAGTATAAGGTTCAACTTATCTTAATTTTTTTTAATGAATGTGCCTTTAGTCCTATTATCCAAATTCCATTTTTTATTCAAAGAACTGCAAAACCTTGATATTTATTTTTTTAGAATTTTATCATATCATTTTATCAATATGATTTCTTCCCGAGTATCCCATTTAAGAATTTTGAATGTTATAAAATGAAAAAGTCGTTGTTTTGATCCTCTAGTACATGGTTTGATAATAGTTTTATTTCCTTTACTTAATGCACTAAACAAATTATATATATTATGATTTTTTAATGACTCTTCTGAAAAAATATTTGATTTTTAGATAAACAAATTTGAAATAAAAAAATATTTTAAAAATTACTTTCTCACTATATGACATCAATCTTTATTTAGAAATTAATGTTAAGAATCAATTTAAAATCAATAATGAAGTTAAGTTCTAATCAATTTATTCAGAAGATATGGACTTGTTATTTTAACTTGGTTAATCAAATATTTAAAAAAAATAATCTATAAGATTTTATATATTTAAGGCAAATAAATGCAAATAAAACTTTTATTTTATAAAACTATAAGAGTTGTTTTACAATAATATGAACAAATAAAACGCCTTTTTTCTGCATACCTTTAAAGTTTAGAGTTTATTATATTTTATTAATTTATTTTACACTATATATCTATTGGACCATAATTTAAGTAAGCAAAAATTAAATTGTGATAAATCATCAACTTACTTTGTACATTAGAACTCATTTTTTAATTTAGTATAGACTTAATAAGTTTTTATAAGAAAAATGTATACAATTTTTATTCAAACTTCTATTAATAAAAGTAATGTTTCTCGAGATTGTACATTTTTTATATCATATTACTGCGATTATAAACCTTAATCATGTGTTCGAGTTAATATCATAGATATTGTAAACGAGTTTTTATCTTTGTATGTAGGTGTAAGGTTTAATATTTTCTAATTTTATATGAACAGTGAGCGCAGTGAGCAATCGATAGTATTTAAAATCAATGCTAATAGATTTATAACTAATAAATAATGAAACAAAGAAGTTTTCATTTAACTTTTTTCCCATATAATTCAATTAATCTGAAAAAAATCATCTCAAAACAAGTGTTAGTAAAATATTTAAAATATGTGATCCAATGCAAACATAAAAATATCAAATAATATAATCCTTTATATGCAAAGTTCATTCTTGACATTCATAGATTATAACTTACTAGTGTTAAAAAAAATCATGTTTACAGATAAATCGATAAATTACAACAAAATATAAAATAATTTCATTAATGAACTGTAAATATGTTACTTTAAGAAATAATATTAATATATAAATCTTATAATATGTACTATAAAACCATGGTATCTGGTATGGTAATTATAATTTGAAAAACATTAAATTTATGAAAAAAAAATTGTGCTTTTACTGAAAAATATTATAGCTAACTAGTAGTATGATTATTGATGAAATAAAACTTTAAACATTTTAGCGTCCTACATTATATCCTGGAAAAAAGTGTGTAAGTGTTTTAGACAAATTTGTATTTATGTTCATATGATGAAACTTCCCTAATTCAGCTCTACAAGATGGACATTGATACACCTCTGCTTTGAACGATCTTTTCAAGCATCCCTAGAAAATATTTATATTAGAGAAATGTATTTTGAAGTATAAAATACACAGTTAATTATAAAAAAAAAAAAAAAAATGTTTATAAACTAAAAAAATACTAAAAATGATTTAAGGCTCAGTAAAACATAAAATATTTTAAAATTATCAGTTATAATCTTAAATATTAAATTGCCAATATTAATACTTATTTAAAATACATAAATAAACCCAAGGGTTAAGTTTGTAAAAAAGATCGTTAATGGCCTAGTTTCATTAGTTTTAACAAATTATAAGGGTACAGGAGGGATGGGTTTTAATGATTTAAAGATTACTGTCAAATAGATAAAATAAACCAATAGAGTTAAAGTTTATAATATCCAACTAAAATCAGTGATTTTAATGCAAATAAATAAATATATATTTTCGTTGAAATAAAATACAATTTGTTCTATAACTTTATGGCTAATATGCTAAGATAAATTAACTTAAATTGAAATGCATCAGAACCCATTGCCACACATTATATAAAATATATATATATAATAATATAATATAATTAATATATATTTATTAATTTACACATGTTATAAAACATCAAGTACAATAATATTTTCTTCTAAATATTTATTATTATTATTATTATTATTATATAATGAAACTCTTGAATTAACATAATAACATTTTAGAAACATTACATTTTTTTACGTTAACCTGACTGTTACAATAAAACAGTCAATTCAATGAAATGTATGCTAATTAACTTTTTTTTTAGGAAATCAAATTCTTTATCAATTGTATATAAGATATTTTTTCGTATCATCAACCATAATTTTAATATATTTAAATAACTGTAAAAAATCGTTTTTTTTTAAATAAATAAAATATTTTTCTTGGTTTAAAATTATGAGAAATTGTATGAATATGTTTTTTATTAATATATAAATATCTATAATATATGTTTTATACATTTTTAAGATAAATGCAATATTTTTTTTGAATATAGTCAAAAAATGACAACCATTTTCACTATCATTCAACCCTCCTGTGGCACGTGAAAGGGGGTGAATAATCATGACCAAATTTAACCCGAATTACTTTCTTATAGTAATGAATAAAATTAGGGGGTAAGAAATAAAAAATTTTTTAGTTCAAAAATTAAGGACCACCCTAATATATATATATTAGGATGGGCAAAATTGTTTGAACATCGATATTCGATACATCGATTTTTAAAATATCGATGTGTTTCGCTGTATCGGTGAAAAACCATAGAAATTTAAAAACATCGAAAAAAAATTTTTTCCCTTTAGAGCTGCCATCAGTTGCACACCTTATTATCTGTACAGTGTACTATTTTCTTGATTAAATAATAAATTTTAGAGTTAAAATACTAATATTTAACTTATATTTTTTTAAAAACATATTAAATACTTTATAATCAGGGCTCGTAAGTTCATGCATTTGCAAGTTTTCTTTGCTACATTGAAAAATATGCTAATTGAGATGAAAATCGGTTTCAAAACAATGGTAATAAAAATTTTAAGTTGAATAGAGCATGTTATTGCATGTCTTGTGTGTATTGGCATATTTGGCATATAGTTAATTTTTTTTTTAGTTATTAGCACATATAATTTTATTTAAATTCAGTGAAATCGTTTTTTGTGGAAATCAAAAAAAAAAAAAAAAAAAAATAGATCAATAAATGTTTGAATTCATTCTTATTTACTTTTCCGAACTTGTTTATCAAATCTTAGAATTTTATCAATATTTTTATTTTTTAATGACATTAAATTTTATAAGTTAAAAGCAGTATCACGAAAACAATGTTATTGCGCACCACTACCACTCTCCTCCTATTGATGTATCCATTGCAATTTTTTTTCTTCACAACGTGTGTTCGTCACAACTTTTCAAACATCAACATCGATGTTTAAATTCGAATATAAACATCAATATTTAATCAATTAATCGAAAACAAACCATCGATATTTAAAAAACTTCGATGTTTTTTGCCCATCCCTAATATATATATATATATATATATGTGTGTGTGTGTGTGTGTGTGTGTGTGTGAAAAACAATATAAAAATAAAATTAATTGTGGGTGTCAATCACGGCTGGAATAAGTTAAGCTTCAAATAGTATTTAAATGTTAAAATAAAATACAGCAAACTTCTATTCAATTTATTCTATTGAAGATATGAATAATTTTCTATGTATAAAATGTTAAAACATGAAAATTTTAGTTTAAATATGTTAGACAATTCAATATGAATTACTTGCAATAATAGTTATAAGTAACATTATTAAGATAATTTTAAAGAATAATGAATAATATTACATGTAGCTTATGAAACAAATGTTAGTAATTAAATTTGAATTATAAATTGTAGAAAAACAGCAGCAACATTGCATCAAATTTTGTTGTTAAAATAAAATAATCAATATTCACATCAGGGTAAAACTCGTTTCAGAGGAATGTTATGAAAGACAGATCATAAGTAGGACTAGGATTTGTATGCAATGAAAAATTGTAAAATAGGCATTTTATATACTAAAATGTGCAAAAATATGCATTTAAATTTTTATAAGATAAATACAAAAATATAGGGGTCTGATCAGTGGCGTATTTATATGCAGGCACGTGCCTACAGCGGCAAATTTTGAAAGGCGGCATATTTTTCAAGGAATTTTTTTTTCGATAATGATGGTATTGTATATTAACTTGGTAAGACTTATTATATTGTTTTCTGTTATTGTAAAATACTCTAATAGCCACAACAACCTACAAGATTATTTTAAATGATTGAAAAAACAACAGTGGCGGATCTAGGATTTTATCATGGGGGGGGGGGGGGAAATAAAAAATATTTTCGTACATAATATGTATAGATATAATAAGCTTTATTCTATTAAATTAACAAAATTTAATTTTTTTGATGACTGTGCCATTACTCATGGCTGTATTCCGGGTCATGATATAAATACGAGGTGTATATCTGTAATCTGATATGAAGTTAGATACTAATGTATACTAGTGTATCCTTCTTGGTTACGAAATAATGAAAACGAAATAATAAAATAATAGTTTTTATTTAAATTGAGCATGCAAAAATTGAATTGGTTACAAAAAAAATTTTTTTAACTCTCAGTCTATGGGGAGGGGGTCTATCCCCCATATCCACACCCGTAGATCCGCCACTGGAAAACAATGGCATTAATTTCGAATTCGAATTTATTATTTTTATAGTTTCTTATCGCCGCGCGCCGTCTATTGGGAATATTCACACCGCGGCCAGTGAGCCCGTTTATAGCACATATTTATAACAATTATTGACAATAATAGTATAATCTAATAATATCAAGACGTCACGCCGGTTCTATACAAATATCTTAATTTATTTCTGGAGAAGTGATAATAATTATAATTCAACCTGGGCGTATTGGCCGTATTGCGTAGTGTAGAATTCTTACCGCTGTAGCTGTGTCACTTTTATTTGTCTACTTATTATATCGTTGTTGGATTGTTTTTTAAATATCCTATTTATTTTGTGAATACGAGTATGAATAGAAAACGGTTAAGTGGTGAACAATACAAAAAAATTGCCAAATTAAAGTGAAAAGTTGCATAATGTTTTAAATAAAACACACCAATTGACTGATTTTTTTAAAAATTCAGCTTCTACTTCTGGTAGTAGTAATAGTAACACTATAGATATTCTGAAGAAAACAGATAATCAGGTTGGTGAAACAACAATTAGTTTATCTGTTGAAGTGGACAATATTGAACCTGAAGGTGTAGTTATGGGTCATATGAGTTAACTAATAATATGATAGTAAATGAAACCATTTTCGAGACCGACCCAGTTAAATGGGTTATTAACGACGAATTTTGCGACTATGTTGCAAAAAATGGTTTTAATCAAAATATGACAAACGGCTTTATTAACTCCAAACATGTATATTGTGATAAAACAAGATATTTGACCAACATTATGTTTCATAGACGATTGATTAATGGAGAAATAATTGTTCGTTCATGTTTAGTTTATTCTCCATGTTTAGGAGTAGTTTTTTGTGGGCCTTACCGTATATTTCAAACATCTTTAGAAACTCAACTTGTTACTGAAGGATTTAATGATTGGAAAAATGCTATTAGCTGTTTCAGTTACCACGAACATAGTAAAGAGCACAGAGATGCTATTATTAATTTAAAACAGAAGTAATGTCTTGGGGTGTATTGATTATTTATTGATTTAGATACAGAAATCGAATATTGGAGAAATGTGTTGAAGAGGGTAGTCGAAACTATTAAATCGTTAGTTTCTCGTGGACTCCTTTTTCGAGGACATGATTCGTGTTTTGATTCTGTAAACAATGGTAATTACTTAATGTCACTCGAATTAATCGCAAAATTTGACCCGTTTTTAGCCGATCATATAGTTCATTTTGGAAATAAAGGTAGTGGCTCTACATCGTATTTATCTCACGTGATATGTGAAGAGTTTATTTTATTAATGATGAAAAAATTAAAATTTAATATTGTTAAAAAATTAAAAATATCAAAATATTTTTCCATAAGTATTGATTCGACGCCAGATATTTCGCACGTCGATAAATTATCATTTATGGTGAGATATGTCCTCGAAACAGGTCTTCCTGTAGAACAATTCTTATGTTTTGTTTCAAATGCAGGACATAAAGCTTTAGATTTGACTAATGCCATTACCAATACTTTAAAATTACACGATATTGACATTTCTGACTGTCGAGGGCATAGCTAAGATAATGCTATATCTATAATACTAGTATTTTGTCAAGTCAATACAGTGGAGTTCAGGCAAAAATTAAAGAAATTAATCCACTTGTTTATTATGTACTATGTAGCGTACACTCGTTAAATTTGGTTGGCATATCTTCTGCTAAAAGTTGTTCACAAGCATCAATGTTTTTTGGATTTATACAACAATTATACAACTTATTTTCTGCATCAACGCATAGATGGTCTATTTTGCGATTAAATATGAAACATAATACTAATACAATTAAGAGTTAATCGAATACTAGGTGGTCGGCTCGTGCAGACGCATGTCGAGCATTATATAATTCGTGAGACAAAATTATTAATGCATTGGTCACTATCAAGAATGACATTTTCGAAAAATGTGCTAGGCGAAATGAATCAAATGGTCTTTATAATCAAATGCAAAAATTAGAAACATCATTTATGGTAATTTTCTGGAATTATATATTAGAAAGATTTAATGCATCAAATAAGCAACTACAATGTGTTTAAATTGGAAATGATAGTTTCTCAAATTTATACATCACTTATTAATCTAGTACAAAAAACCCGAGATCATTTTAATGAATATGAGACTAAAGCTAAAAAAATATCAAAAATTACCGAGTACAATGTTGATATAACTCGACAAAAAAAAAAAAATTACACTTCGATGAAAAAGCCGAACAAACTGTTTTAAGTGGTGGATATAAATTTCGTTTTGAAACATTTTACGTTATTATTAATAAAATTACCAATGAACTTGAAAAAAACATCAGTCCTACAAAAACGTTTTATGATTTAATCGAAGTACTACTAAAAATTACATCATTAAATTCTTTGAAAATAGTCGAGTTCGCTGAGAAATTGCAAAAAATGTATCCGAATGATTTGGATAATACTTTTTCGTCAGAATGCTTATATTTGCAATCTTATTTACTGAATAGTAATATCGATATTGACATCGATAGTTTAACTACAATCACACTGTGTCAGTATTAGAGAGAAAAATCTTTATATATTGAAATATTTCCAAATGTTGACACTGCATTAAGAATTTTCGTAAGTGTACCAGTGTTCAATTGTACTACTGAGAGATCGTTTTCATGCCTCAAACAAGTAAAAATTACTTAAGATCCACTCAAACTGATAAGAAGTTAAATAGCTAAGCATTATTCTCGATAGAAAACGAAATGTTAAAAGAATTGAATTGCGAGGATTTAATTGACACATTTGCAAAAACCAAATCTCGACGTAAACTGATCGTTTAATAAATAATTTATTATGTAAGACATTTAAAATGTATATAAACATTTTGTAATTCCTTTTTTTTTTTAAATATTTTTCAACTTTAATTATTATGTTTTTGTATTTAAAATATAATTAAAATTTATTTTGCATACCTACCTAGTTAAATTTAATTTTACCATAATTAAGGGCGGCAATTTTCCACAGACCTACAAACGATAAATATATAAATACACCTCTGGGTCTGATATGTTTGCCCGACACAACATCACAACATTTGCCAGAGACCCGACAATATATTTCACATATTTTTACTATACGTAATACTGATATATGATACAATATTTTATTACGATTTCATTATTTTATTATTATTATTTATTAATATACAATATGAATATACAATAATTCAAAAAAAAAAAAAAAAAAACTAAAGCAGACGAACATTTTATCATGGATAATATCGTTCTATGTGAAAAGGTTATCAATCGTATTTTACCGCTATTCGCGATAAGATTTTCATTTTCAAATAAAGCGTTAGGCGATAGCCGATAGACAGATAAAACGACGTTTTTGGCGCGACGTTTGATAGTTCAGTCTACAGTACAGTACCGTTTGATATAGGTTACATTTAGTACAAATTCTACTTCATTATTTTATTATATATTATTTTGATTTCATTCCGTTTGATTCTATATTAATAATTTTTTTAATATAAATTGGAGGATGGCACAGATTTATGAAACGGTTTCATCAAATTATAGGTTGTATAAAACTAGTTATCAATGGTTATATAATGACAAAAGACAAAAATAGAGATGATTTGTATTATTGGTGTTGCGAAAAGAGAAAAACCTCGATTATGGTGGTTATGCTTGTATTATTTTAATTAATGGACTGCATAACTTACGAAATACAAAAGAACTACTAGAAAAAATATTATCACGACTCTTCATAATTTGAAACGAAAAGCTCGTGGAGACGAATGACGCACATGCACAAATAATACAAGTTGAAACCAATGCTGTTTCTAGCCTAAGTCAACCATCATTGCCGAATAATCATGCTTTACGCCAAATTATAAAGAGTACGCAGAAAAGATATACCTATCCAACCAACTTTCATTAACAATATAGATATACCATTACCCCTTAGAACTATTAAAGGATACATTTTCCTAGTAAAAGACACATCCTTTGATAATGAACGAATACTTTTGTTTATAACTAAATCTAACGTTGAACATTTGAAAAAAAGTTGATATTAATCATGGACGGTACTTTTAAAAATGTTCCGACACTTTTTCAACAATTATATACAATCCATGCTGTAGTAAGAACAGGAGAAAATGCAAAAATATTGCTTCTCGTATATGCTTTAATGACGAGTAAAACAGAAGAATGTTATACTCGCTTTTTTGAAAATTTAAATGATTTTATAGCCGAAAATGAATTTAATTTAAATCCTCAATTCATTTTAACTGATTTTGAACAAGCGGCTATAAATACTATAAAATGTGAATATCCAGACACTAATTGTATAGGTTGTCTTTTTCATCTAGGGCAAAGTGTATGGTGTCAAATTCAAGCAAATTATATTAGTAAAAGATATGGAGAAGATGAAAAATTTAGTTTGAAACTACGTCAGATTATTGCTCTTGCTTTTTTTCCATCTACCGAAATACCAGGAGCATTCGATGAATTGAAATCCACTATTCCCAAAGAAGCTTTTGAGATAATGCAGTGGTTTGAGAACAATTATGTGCATGGTAGAATTCGAAGGATAATGAGAGGAGGTAATGTAAGTCGTACAGCTCCTTTTTTTCCACCAACATTTTGGTCCGTATTTGAGCGAATAGAATTGGGAATCCTTAGAACTCAAAATCGCGTAGAGGGTTGGCACAGACGTTTTGAAACAGTTGTTGTAAAATGTCATGTTGATGTTTATACAATTATCGAAGAAATTAAAAAAGAGCAAATTCAAATGGAACAAAGAACTGAAGATATAACTCGTGGAAGGGCAGATACTCGCAAAGAATACGCTGAACGGGAAAAACGTATTAGTGCAATTATAAATGGCAGGGGAAATCGATCATATTTATAATTTCTAAAGGGAATCGCTTATAACATTAAATTTTAAGTAGTATGTTTGTATTATTATTAATTTTTGACACAATTATTAGTCGTATAATTTTAAAATTTAACATTAATTTGTAAATAACATAATAGGTAAAATATAATATTTTATTAAAATTTTTAATAATTGTTGACATATATTTATTTGAAATATAATTTGAGGTTGTCAGACAAGTGTAGCGTCGGGCAAATATATTGTCGGGCAAGTGTAGTTTCGGGTAAATGTACTGATCCCAAAATATCGTAACAAAAAAAAATATTTATTGAAATACATCAGTGGTTGGCTGTTTCGTCTTATTAAAATTCAGAAATACAATTTATGCTTGACAAAAAAACCAAGTTTTATACTTTAATCAGTTGGTTTAGAATTAAATACGAAATATTAATATAAAATTATTAATATTAATTATGAAATATACTATAAAACATTCATTTTTCGCATTCTTATAATCGAAATATGCAATAATATTAATTTTATTCAATACATGCAGTAATATGCATTTTATCCAAAACATGCAAAAACATACAAAATTACCACCATTCATCTCATTAAGAGGTGATTCGTGGGCATTACTGACAAAATCAATAATCAGAAGTCGCAAAAAAAAACATGCTGTTGCATACAAATCCTAGCCCTGATAATAAGCAAATTCAAAATTAAAATCTATGAATCAACAACAACTTTTAATGCATCTTTTTGACTCGAGTTAACTATGTTGGTGTAAAATAACATAAGATAATGGATACCTTTCCAGAGATAATATAAGAAAATATAATATATATATAACCTAAATGATTAAGTACTTACCTTACAAATGTTGTGAAAACATTCTAATGTTATTGGTTCAAAGACAATATCTTGACAACAAATACACAAAAAAGTTTCTTCAATTCTATCCAAAAAGGCCTATTAGAAATATTTAAAATTATAAATAAAATAGGTTAACTAAATAAAAAACATTATACTTTTTTTCCATTCTTCAACATTTCCTTGCAGTCATCCCAATATTTTTTATTGGCAATGTCGGCATCAATGAATAATTTCTCTATTTTATTAAGTTCATACAAAATCTTTAATTTCTTCCCAGAATTATTGTCTGCCTTGTCATTTATCTTTGTTGAATTGTTATTTGATTCATTATCTTTCATTATCTCGTGAGCATCTTGCTTTGTACTTTTTCTTTTGGACCCCATGAGTTTTGAATCAGCATCAATGACCCCATCATCATCATCTATTGTTATATAATTCTCAGGATACTAAAACATTAAAAAAATTAATAGCAATCAAGTAAAGAATGTGTAGATCAATTTATAATAGTTTTCAACTTACAATTATTTTATCAAGGCCCAGCTTAATTAATAGCTTTTTGCCTTTTGCTGTCCACGGAGCTGGTGTAGGATCATCACGTTTTAAAACATAACGCCATATAATGAAACCAGATATTCCTTTTTCTGGATAATACTTGACAACTTTATAAATACCATCATATCTAGAATATGGAAACTGATGTATTTTATTACTTGTATTTATAATTACAATTGAGTTAAAAGGTTGGAGACCTTAATTACTGACCACAGACCATAAAGATATTTGATTTTTATTTTTAAATAAAATTTTAATTAATTTTATAGTTCATACCGATTTCCACATTCTGGAGCATACTTAGAATGTTTATGAAGCTTATAATTTCGCACAACTCTAACGGGTTTGCCTTCTTTCCAATGAACAGCTGTTGCTCCTTTTATATCATTAAGTTTTGCGTTGCAGTTAAGAGCTAGAGCTCTAAAATGTTATATTCAAAAAATGATATTTAAAAGAATTTTTTTTAATAAATAAGTGTTTATTAGAAATACCTATTATTACGCGTTAATTCTTGATCACAACTTTGCAAAGCAGTGCGTTTGTTTCCAGATAAATCTCGTCCACCAGACCCAGTGTACATAAATTCATCACCATTATCAATGTCATCTTCATAGCCACCACTTAAAACAATACTAAATGCACCCTGATTATCTCTACCATGTATTCCTGCAACTGGAGGTCGGTGAATACCAGCTTCAGATACCTAAAAAATATTTTAAGTTAGTTTAACATTGCCCGAAAAAATGATTTTTTAGACACCTTACTTGTACACGAAATAACCATGTGGTTCCAACTTCAACTCCAGGAATAGGACCAAAATGATTTGCAGGTACCTTATTACATGTTTTAGTCCTACCAACACAAGCCATACCTTTACCCCAATCCCGTTTAGATGTTGACGTTGATGCTGGGGTTTTTTTTTTTGAATCTTTTAATTTACCACCAGCTTCTACAATTTCGCCTTCATCAACTTTACAAGATGGACAATACCTACAAAAATTATATGATTAACATTTCAAAAAAAATTATTATTTCACTAACCAATCATCATCTTTTGGAACCTCCTTCAAGGGTGGGTTAAGACAACTAATATGAAAAGGATTGTCACATTCATCGCACAATAGCTGTTCATTTTCACGGTCTTTGCCACCACAAATTGTACATCCACATTCCTTACACAATTTAGATGATTTGTCTTTACATTCAATACATTTTAAAGGGTTCGCTCCTTTTCATGAAAAACATACAACTAAATAAATACATTTTCCAATAAATATCAGCTTTTAAATATTACTCATTTCAGCCGGTTGTGTTTGCATAATTTCATCATCTTCTGGGGTCCTTTCAGCAAGTAATTGATAAGGTTTCACTTTATAAATGTCATCAAGAAATTTAAGATAACAATTACGAATTATAGCATTATTTATACCAACATAAACATCTCCAATAACAGTACGACTTTTTTTGGTAGAATTTATTTGTTTTACAAGGACATCAAACCAATAACCGCGTTCTAAAGGATGATCAGTATTATAGTTCATAAGAACTCTATCGTTTGCTTTTAAGTTTTCGAAAGGCACAATCTCCATACCGTGAGGTCGAATTTCTTGAAGTTGAACTTCTATTTTATCATCATCACAACTAAACAGACAGTCTTATGAGAAAAAGATAACTTAATAAAAAAAAAAAAAAACGTAATACACTTACCCTACAAATGCTACAACATAAACCAATCCATCGTTTTTTACTAGACTCTTAGGATCGTTCGGTTTTCCTTCTAAATCAAAGTTTTTTTTAATTTTAATTAACTTGCCCAAGAACCATGAACCATGCTGGGTGTCTCTGACATCAACATAATCACCGACTTTAAAATATAAACTATCTTCGGATATTTCTTCAAAATCATCCTAAAAAATTATATTATTTTTCATTGATTTTTAATAATTATTATTAAAGACCGGATTTATATGTTTTTGCATATTGTTACTGGGTCTATGCAGTTTTATGAGAATAAAAAATGTGAATGATTCGTTCAATTCTGATTTTGTAGAAATTTTTTTTTGCATATTTGAGAATATTTCATAAGTTAGAGAATATTTAGTCCATTTAGCATATTTTAGAATATTTGATTTTTGTGTCATCATTGGAGATTGTATAAACTACTGTTTGCACACTAACCAATATACCTGATGAAAAAGGGTAACATAATAAAAACTTAAATGTCTCAATTATATCAAATAATAAAAGTTACTATATGTTAATAAAAATTGGGAACATTTTATGTGGAAACAATGAAGACCTCCCAGAATAACGACACCCAATGTCGTTGCTGACATGAAGTTTGCATCTCTAATAACTGTTGATGTTGAAAGTTCATTTAATCTCTATAAACAAATTTTAAGTGATAGAAGAACCAACTTAAGTACAGATAATATGGAAAATTAAATTATTGTTAATTCATATAATAACATTTAAATAGTATTTCAAGTTTCTTTTTTATTAAGAAAGTAAATATTTACCATTGTATGCACTATTGTTTTTTTATATATATATATATATATATACCTATATTGTTATTTTAAACCTTGTATTAAATAATTATAATTTGTTATTTTTTCATATTGTGACAATAGTGTTAATACAACATTTAATTAAAATATACCAAAGGAATACTGTTTTTAAATTTTAATACTGTATACCAAAGGTCACCAACCATTCGATTATTGTAAAATTTAATTTTACCACTAGCGGTTGATCGCGTAAAATAATCAGATCAATCGGATAATGGGAACATTAGATTAAAATATTTAAGACCTAAATTTTCCTGGATGTCAATTACCAGGGAATTAAATGTCAAATGTAGCTCCTTTGTTTGAATATGTTGGCGACCCCTGCTATAGACTATTCTGTTATATTTTTACTATATACTCTTACTGAAGTACAATAGTATTCCATTATAATATGTAACTACTTATATACCTCACAGTTAAAAGAATGTTGTAAAAAAAAAAAATTTTAAAAATGCATATTAAAACATAATTTGTAATATATATTATACTGATGTTTGTTGATTATTTTTGCATAATTTCGAATATTTGAAGGTTTTTTAAAGAATATTAGTATCATATTTAAGGTATTTTAAGAAAATATAAATCCGGTCTTTAATTATTATATAAAAATGTACTTTTTCAACTGTATCAGAACTGGAAGCAACTAAACCATTCGCAATAGATGCATTATTTTCAACATTATCATCAATTTTCGATATAATTTTGTTTTGAAAACCATTCTCCAGTGTTCTACTAGTCAGTTGAATAACATCGTTTATATTTATACCATAGTCAAATAGTGAATATTGATCTTCGAGCTGAAACATTAACATTATACTAATACAAATATATGTTAGATAGAATACATATGTATATAAAGTAAATTTGGTCTATTATAAAAAACAAATATTTTTAATGTAAAATAAAAATATATATTAATTTTATGATCTAACCCTGATACAATTTTTTTTACTGAACACAATATAAAACAAATAAGTTACCGGAAAGAATCTTAAATCATTAATTGTATACACTTAAGTTAAATAACCATCTAGAACCTACTTTGTTATCAATATTTGACATTAAGCTTCATAAAATTATCTAAACCAGCGGTTCTAAAACTTTTTTTTCGCGTACCACTTGAGTATATAATAATTTAAAATAGAATCATACAAACTTTACTTAGTTAAATACATTTATTTTAAATAAAAATGCAGTAAAAAACTAAAAAAAAATTATTATTTAATACAAACTTATTAGTGTTTTTAAATTAATATCAAATTTTTAATTACTGTTCTACCACCATGTAGTCATTTTCGTACCACAGTTTGAGGACTGCTGATTTAAACCAAAGTTTTAAGTGTATATTTAATTTGTTTATCAATTTTGTCATTAAAAAGGTCAGTTACTAAAACTCATGATCTTGTACGAAGATCTAATTTTTTTTAATCAATAAACGTTATCTTTTCTTCAAAATTGCATGTTAAACATTTTGTAAAGTTGCATAGTAAAAATAAAATAAAATTAAAATCGATTGAATTTTCAATTTACAGTTTAAATAAGTAATTCATAGTTAGAAAAATGTATTAATGATACCTACATAAGTATTATATGTTTTAACCATATCACTATCAATAATTTAATATTTTATTTTATTAGATATTGATAGTATTTTAAAAATATTTTTGAGAAGAATTAAGCCCTCGCCTTTCTCGAGGGCTTGCATACAAGTTAATATACATAAAGACACTATAGTCAGGAGGTTATCTTAATCACAATATATATATAAAGGGATGTCACAGTCAATGCACATGAGCAGGCTTAGAAATAACCTAGAAGGTACATTTAGGATAAATTAATGACCAGTGAAGGGGCATATAATAATGAGTAGGCATGGACCACATAAAAATAGTATTCTACAGATAAATATATTAAAATATATATGTAACAAATAATCCAAGGTTAGGCCCACAATAATAAGACTTAAGTCACATCCTGGATTGTTAAGAAAACAACTCCATACATGGGAATTATACATCACTGACCAAATCCTGTGTTGGATAGTCATGAAATAGAGAACGATAAGGAGTTCACACGAAATTGGAATATATAAGGGGGTCTCAAACAGACCCATTTTGAGATGTGTTTTACATTAAAAACATTAAAAACAAATATTATAGAAAGGCATCAGTATGATATATTAACATACATAGATATAGGTCCCTTACAACTCTTAAGGGGGACACGACATCTATCATAAATAGACATCGGGAAACGATTACAAATAATATAATATTATTATAAATAGAAAGGAATTATTAATTAAAATCAGAAAGTGACACAAACACATATTATAAATGAACTAGATGACTACATTCTAAATTTTAATATTAAAAAAGCAATTAAAAGAAGCTCGATAAAATATAGGAGATGTGCGAATAGTATAAGCAAGGTCACTAAAGTAATCAATTATTTATAATAAGCAGGAACAACTTTTACATAGCGCGGCACAATTGATTCCCACGAGACTTAAGTATATAATGGGGTTGGGAATATACCAGTGGTTCTCAAACTGTGGTATGCGTACCACTAATGGTACGCAAAAGACTACATGGTGGTACGCGAAAGGCCGCATGGTGGTAGAACGGATATTAAAAATTCAATATTTAACTCATATATTAATTATATTAATTAACACTAATAAACTTGTAGTAATATATAAATAATAATTTTATTTTAGTATTTTACTGCCTTTTTATTTAAAATAAATATATTTAACTATGTGAAGTTTGTATGATTCTATTTTTAATAATTAATGGTACGTGACTGATAATATACACATGTTGTACGCGAAAAAAAAAGTTTAAGAACCGCTGGAATAGACCAATATTTAGATGTGGTTTATACGAGTAGTAGCGAGTACCTCCACGCCAGATCATCTTTTAAATTAATTAATTGTACTTAGAAAAATTTTAAATAAACAGTTTAACTATATTGAGTATTTTTATTTGGAATATTTTCCTAAATCTTCAACATCTTTACGATTGGACGACGGCACGCAACAGCATGTAAAAATCACTTCATTTAATAACTTATGAAAGTGCCTAAGAATTTTTTTAAATCTAACTTATACTCAGGTACCTATATAAGACGATAATGTGATTTTAAATGTAATATATTATGTTATTGTATGCCACATACATTACATTATAATATTATATTTAGTTTTTCGTAATAAATCAATATTGCAGTACAACACAGACACAAAAAAAAGTGTATCAAAATTGTTTTAATTGTCATTAACAAATAAATGCAATTTAGATAAAATTACAAACGTAAGCTTACACTCGGAAATTCCAAACACGACCAATAAGCTGTGAATCAGCCACTTATTTTTAATTTTAATGTTATTGCCTATTGGAAAATACGAAGAGGATTATCTGTAATATACTAATATCATATATTTTTAGAGAAGTTTCTAAGTTTTTATACTATAATACCTAACTAACCAATTATACGTGTCGTATAAAACATATTATACATTCATAATATGTATTATAAAACACATTATAGTGTTTTTTTTGTTATTGACAATAAATTTGAAAATCACTATTTGAATAAAACATTAAGCAATATTGACGTATTTTAATGTTATAATGATAAATTGTGTCAACTAATGTATAGGTATACATATAGGTACATGTAATTGAAAAATAATAACTCAAGTATGGGTCAAGGGTTAATACAAACTGCAGAAAAAAAGGATCAAGTTGAGTATAAGCACCTGGAAAAAATATAACTTGTTTCAGTTATTGATATTCGTAAAAATGTACTTAACAAGTATCGATAAAGCGAACGTCAATTGCATTGCCAACAAAATTATGAAAAACATCGAAAACAAAATATTGCATACCGAATTGTACGCAATTGTGCGTACGTCTCGATTATGGACGGCACAAATTCAAAACCATCCCATCAACACGAAAAAAGTCCGTATCCAACACTTTCAGCTCTTATTCGTAGGCATCGAAAACGAGCAAAAATAAAACAGCCTTAACAACAATACGATACAGCAATGCTCTACACTACGTACACGTACAGTGAAAAATGTTGCGTGGTACGAGTATAAAAATTAAATTATAAAAATATTAAATTATATTAAATATAATATTATTATTATATTAAATATTAAATAATAAAAAATAATTAAAAACATTGTTTCAACTTAGGATTTTTTTTTTTAAAAATTCGGATTTCACCTGTTTGCCGCAAAATATCAACCTCTGGCTGTCCGGGTTCACGCCAAACCGCTTCTCGACGAGTTTTTTCAGATCTCTAACCATCGTGGTCCGGGACGTGGGTATCGTGACCGACTTGCCAGTAGCCAGCGACCTCACTTGCACGTACATGATGTGAAGGCGACGCGGAACAGTAGGAAATGTGTTAGGCCGTCAGCGGTAGTCGCGTATGGACGGTTAGGCCATGAGCACAAGTCCAGAGGTGGAAGGGCAGGAACAGATTAGCTGGCTCACGGGACACAACGTGACGCGTCGGTGAAGGAAACGAAAATACCACACTCACGCGAGATCGTTTTTCCGGTGCGGTGAAAATATTATTTTTAAAGTCGCCGAACGCAAATTCCGAGAACCGCCGACCGATGCAACCAATGTGTTTCTCGCGACGATAATTATTGTTATCATAAAACGATAATAAACAATACATCCGAAGACGATACGTCAAAAATGTCCAACAACAATTATCGCAACTATATAGATATATATATAATGTTATATATTATAGATATTATTCTGGTTATTATTATACGTGTATGTTAACAAGCATATCAAATGGACGCAGCGCCCTACGTGTACGTTTATTATGCCCTTTTTCAGAAAATGGATATTATAAATAAACCGTGGCACGGGTGTTCGACGGCCGTTCCACAAATTGCGTCGAATTTCTAAAATAAAACAGAAACGCGTTGTGTAGTCGTGAAATACGGTAATCCGACGACTGTTGAAATCGGAGATTTCTTCTTATTAATTAATGTTAAAAGTAGTTAAAAGTAAAAACGCGATAATGAAACCGGATGAAATAATTTGCCGACGTTAAAACTAGTTGTGACCAATAATGAAAAACGTTCACAATCACTGACAGTTAATAATTTGTACAACAATAGTAATTTGGAAATTCTCCGTAAATCTATAAAAATTATTTTACCATAACTTACAGTCAATATTTCGAACAATATTTTAACTAATGACTTGTAAAACACTAATTGTTATATGTTATATGCCTACCTTTAAAATTATTTAAGTCAAACTCAGTCACTATTATTGGTATACAATGCTATGTTGAGAGAAGGGGAACAATTTTTAAAGAACAAAAATTTGTAATTTTTCTAATTTACAATAATTTTTCAGAAGAATTATTAAAGTTGTTACTGAAAATACGTGCAATGTGTAACAGCTATTAAATTATGTGTAATAATTCTGATAATTAGGGTTGTGGATTAATGCAGTTGCATGTATTATACTACTTTATATAAAGAAATGGATTCTGTCGAAATTTGATTTGTCTTATCTATAAATTAAATATAAAATCTTACTTCACATATTTTGGGGATATAGCCTATAAATACATATTTTCATAAATTCATTATTATATTATATTACAATGATTTTTTTCAAAATGTAGTAAAATTTATATTTTTATTGGCCCATCTGACACGGACTCGATCATTTCGCCGCCATCCTTTCGCCGCCATTAATTTGCCCGCGATCATTTATCCACTATCCTATTTTTTCGTAGAACGTCAATAAAAAAATTTTGGTTGGCCATAAAAATTTGAAATTTTAATACAATGTTTTTCACATATTGTTTTTACTCGAGTGAAAAAAATCTCAAAAATCTGCAATTACAATTTTTAAAAATAAGTGTTTGAATTTGAAATGTTGGTAAAAATCACGAAATCTGCCTTTAGTGGTTTAAAGTTGATAAACATTCCAATATGTATACTTATGTAAGATTTAAAAATGTAATATAATGTACTAGAGAAGTTGTTCTTTCCAGCGAACCAAAAAAGTTTCCCGGAACAGCGCAAAAAAAATGTTATAAGCGTTAGAAAATTATATTTTAATGAAATCTAGTTTCGGCGATAATCCATTTAAATCCAAAATCGTTAAAAATGTACACCACCTCTAAAGAAAATCCATATAAATAATTATAACCTAACCTAAGCATTAATTTTTCGTTTATATTGAAATATCAAAGTTGAGTATCTATCAAATAGTACAATATATTACTAAATATAAAATTATGTAAATAATATATTACATCCCTACGTGTATAAATATTACCGTAGGATAGAATATTATTGATAAATTAATAATGATAATAATGATATATTAATAATATTAATAATATAATATATAATACATATTATATATTTAGTATATATATAGGGGGCTGTAGACGATGCAAAAAATCACGTAAAACAGGTCATAAGCTAGACAAAACTGTGGGACTTGGGTTTGACGGATTTTAATTTTGAAAACAAATTAAAAATCTTGAACATCTTTACTAAAACTTGTTCGAAGGAATTTTTATTACTACAAAAATTAATGGCGTACTTAAATACATAAAATACATAAATTTCTGTTTTTTTAAATTGTCAATATCTTATTATATTATTTACAATATAGAAAATTCCTTTGGTCAATCCCTAGCTAACATAGTGACTTAATTAAATCTGTTTTCAAAATTTAAATTCATCAATCCCAAGTCTCCCAATTTTGTCTAGATTTTTGGCGTTTTTGACATTTTATTAGCGTAGTGTAAATTTTCTTCGTGTTCATTGACCTGTGCATGCGCGTATGGGCGTTAGAACATTTCTAAGAATTTAGTACCAAGCCATAACATAAATATTAAATACTACCCGCATTTCGAACGATTATTAGTCAATTAGAACTAATGACAACGGAATTGAAATAATAATGTATTGTAACAATTACAATCATTGCAAAGTATAAAATAGATCATAATAAATTAATTTATGTTAGCACAAATCAAATAGAACTAGTTGTTTTCAACTATTCAGCAAGTCAAGTTTAATTTTTCTCGTCAGTAATTTTTTTTTTTGAATTTTAAAATGAATAAAGACTGGCGTTTGAGTAAAAAAGGACATCTCAGGCTATGTGCGGAAAAAACCTAATTTGGCCAACTTGAAACGCAAAAAACGCGAAGATCATAAAAACATTGATGAGGTAATTATAATGTATATTGATTGATATATAGTGAATATATTTTTTGTATTAATTTACAAGTTAAAATAATTTTGTAAGTTTATTTAGATTGATAAATTTATTGATTTGATGTATTTTTGTTGTAAATATTCATTATTTTATTAGGTGATAATAAAAAATAATTAGTTAATAGACAATAGTACTGTATTACAGTAGTAACTAGTAGGACAATTAAAAATTGAAATTAAGTGAAGTTACACTTTGCGATTTTACTTTTATTATATCTATTTAAAAAACTATATAGATACTTTATTCTCTATTATTTGTAATTTTTATCTACCTGTACTATCCCAATTTTATTTTCTACAGCATTTGCTATACGTAAAGCTTCTTCTTCGTTAAGAAACTTCACAAACTTTGGTAGAAATATTGCATTTATAGCTTTAACAACTTAGTAAAGACATTTTTTAACTGTGCTTTTGTGCACTCCAAAAGCATTTCCTACCACCGTATACTCACAACAACTTGACAATTTGTAAATAGTCATTGCAATTGTCTTATCAATTGCAACAGGCGCTCTTACAGGACAACTATTTGGTTGAAGATGAATTGTTAGCTCCCTAAAATATGTATTATATTAATACTATTAATTACAGATTTGCATTACATTTATTTATTTATTAGAAACTTACTGGACAATTTTTTCAAATGTTTCTTTTGTCATACGAAAATTTTCAATCCAGTCTTCTTTTACAAACTGGACATTAACTATTTCCAGCCACCAGTCACTAAAACGTTTTTTCATCCATAAGCTTTCTATACGTGGTCCAGTGACGTATCTATGGGGGGGGGGTAGAACCCCCTCTATGAACCTCAGATGGTAAATTAACTTTTACATGAAACACAGTTTTTTCTTTAACATTTTTATATTATAGAATTTTGACTTGGAAATCATATTAATAGTTTGTATAAACACTATAAACGTATTATAAACACGCTGCACACTCACACACACACACACACACACACACCCAAGTCAGAATATTATGATCATATTTAGATACTTTACTACTACTATAAATTTTTGCATGGGAACATATTATTTAGGTTTTCTTCAACGGTTGATTCTAAATCGATAGTCTGGTCCCGATAACTGACATAAAAGCGATATCATTGTCTGTGTTCAAAGTTTATTTTAGGTATACCCAGTAGCGTATATAGGTTTTCATTTTGGAGGGAGCCGATTATGTATTTGATTTTTGGGTGGAAAGGAAGGAGGAAGCACACTATTACGAAAAAAATTACTTTAGCACTATAAGACTTCTCGACAGTCTTTACACCATCAAAAAAATAAGAAACTCAATTTTTTTAATGATTTATTATTTTTTAAAAGTATAAAAACTACATTGTAATAAACAAATTTTTTATTAGAGTCACTCAAAATTCACCACATATTTTCTTAAAAGAACAAACATATTTTATAAATATAAAATTTTAAATTATCGCATAAGCAACATTCTCAGTGTCGCGACAAATTTTCGGAAACCCCCAGCATTAAGACATATCCATGTTAAAAATAACAATCTTTAACAATCACATTACGCGATTAATTTAATAATATGGATCGTGCTGATTAATTAATAAAATTTAGTATACAAGGATAACCAATATATTACTCGTGGCCTCACTTTTTATTTTGTTCTTGTTAAAGACTAAGGTAATCCGTATATGGAGAACTGAAGTCCAAACTTTACTTGTATAGAAATTATTAAAATATCATATTATAATTCAAATTGTCGTTGTGTTATTTTATGTAAATAATCTAGTTCGTCTATTCAACGAGCTCACTACAAATGGAATAATTAATATTTTCATGGGTGAAAAATTAGATTAATTCGAATTAAGTTAAATCGGTTTAAACTGCACATGTAAACGTTGCAACGTAAACTAGTTTGGTTGAGTGTATTAGTAATGCGGTTTTAGACGCGCATGTATAATACAGGTACCCTAATTCGAATTGATTCAATACGAATCGAGTTAATTCAAATTAATGGATGCATGTATCTAAAGTATATATCTCATAGTTAACATATAAACAGTAAATAATTTTGCATTACTGGTATACCTATATTTTACGGAATAGTAATTTGTCGGCATAAGGGCGACGAGTGAAGACTGAACATCTGAACGTGCTAACATTTAACTATTAAAAAATGGATTATCGTTCAACCGTCAACATAGGCGAAATAGTTTTGTTGTCTCCACGGCTTCGTATGCGCCAATGGTATTATAGGTAGGCATATGAACAAAAATATATCAGTGCCGCAGTTCAGGGGGTCGGTGCTGGTCATTTATTAAGGAGAAAATTTAGGCAATTAAATTCACATGTTGTATCGGCGGCGCACCAACTGTGCATGAATGTGAGTGTGTAAATCGATATTAGTGTGCATGAGCTATAATAAGATAAAATTAAATAATTACACTGACTGCGGGTTATCGGATGTGTATCTATTTGTATATTATACGTCTTATTAGTCCATGCGTTATCGTTTCATAGAATTACTGTTATGAATTGTGTTTATTATTATTGTTATCAACTGAAGATCACAATAATTGTTGAAGTCTCTTGCTTTCTACGATCGACTCTAATTTACAATTCAATATAACGTATTATATGACGAATTGTGTATGTTTTTTTATTTTTTTGCAAATAATACTAGATGTGGAAAACAAAAAAAAATATATAACAACTTTTTCAAAAGAAAAAAGGACGGAAACATATGAGGTAAGTACTATATGTATAAAAAATAGAACACGGCTACTACTATAGTAATATACTATACAGTGGTTAGTGAATCATATTCTAAACAAATTAATACATTAATTATACGTAATAATGTTCATGAAATATTAATTATTTATTTTATTTACCTATGTTTAGTTTTGGCTTAAAAAATAAAACAGAAAATGTTTCTAAAACACAACAATTAGATACACCATCAACGTGTAGCCATTCTACTGACAAAAACGTCTTATGGTCTTAACCAATTGTAAGTTATATATATAAATACGGTGTATCCACTTGTTTGCAATTTTTCCAACAGTTATTTTGTTTTTAGATTTAATGTTGAGGGTCGACGTTTAGTTGATATGGATTATGTATTCAAGCAAATTGCTGAAATCAACCATAAACCATTTGGTTGTAATTTTAATAATTTACTTTTGGTCGAAGAGCGTAAAACTGGATTTTTAAGTGAATTCTTGTTTACATGTAACATGTGTCACAGACATGAGGTTTATAAATCCGAAAATCCGAGTTCGTCTTTAATGGACGTCAATACATCAATAGTAACGGCAGTTATAAATTCAGAGCAAGGTTTTACTCAGCTAGAAACTTTTTCTGCTATTTTGAATATGCATAGTATGTACAACAAGTTGTACCAGAAGCTACACAAGGATGTTCACAAGTTTACTAGTGAAACAGCTTGGGAGGCAATGTCACTAGCAGCAGAGGAAGAGGCTAAACTGGCAGTTGCAAACGGTGATGTAAGAGAAGACGGAGTTCCCATGATAACTGTCATAGCTGATGGTACTTGGTCGAAAAGAAGCTACAAGTCTAATTACAATGTTTTGTCTGGAGTTGTAAGAAGAAATTATTAAACTCATCAATGCATAAATAAAAATACCAAGACTTGAAGTCGAAATAAAAAATTTCAATTTTAATTTCAATTGATTATTGATATTAGTTTTTTTTTTTATTCCGATTTTGGTTCAAATATTGATATTTATCTTTTGCAATTTTGTTTATGATTTTGAATATCCATATTCATTTTTTTCAATTTTGGTTTCAAAAATCGGTATTTATTTTTTTCGATTTTAGGTTCACGATAGAATGTTATCCATGACTTATAATAATTTCTCAAATTTTAGTACATTATCCGCATATATTTTAAATCAACTTTTTAATTACCTATGTTATAAAACATTTCGTACAAACCACAACTATACTTTAAGTGTCTCAAAAATAAAAAAACATAATATGAAAGTGAAGCTAAAATAAAGTAAACTAGGGATACATCTATGTGAAATGATTAAAAGGTAAAATAAAGTTTTTTATTTATAGAGTCAGACATAATTTAACTAAATATGAACACAGTGCTTTAAATTACGAGTATAAATGGGACAAATACGACGACGTCTAACAAAATTTCAAAAGTACAAAATAAAACTATTTTAGGTTATTTGATTGTATATTATTAGTTAAAAGTATAACTCATGGGTGACAGCCAATAGAGTATTGTAAATTAATATCTTATCCATAATAATACACTACCAAATGTTTATATAAATTATATTATATGGAATAAATCGTGTGTATAAAAACAACAATGGCTCATCGAACGCTGATTCCTTATCGTAAATATTCTTAGAAAACAAAATAGGTACTAGTTATTTATTATTATGTATAATCAATATTATTACCAAATATGGCAATATCTACGAATTGACAATATAAATAGATGTTGGCTGTTGAATTTTAAATTAATACGATTTAAAATCGTTTTAATTATTAAAATGATTTTGATATAAAATATCGATTTTCATTTTTTTCAATTTCATTATAAATTTTGAAAATCATTACTAGGTTTAGGGACTTACAGATCTAAAAAATACACAAATATGCATGCAAATATGCTTCTAAAATCATTAAAATATGCATTATAATATGCATTTATATGCATTAAAAAAAAAAAAAAATGACCAGATAGTACACAAAATAAAACGTGTCCATCGGAATTAAATATATTTTTAAACTCCGAAACAAAACTTTGTAGTCGGCTACTCGTAAACTGTTGTACTTTCGGCATAACATAATGTTACAAATTATCACATACGTTTTACGTATGATTCGACAAGTGTGGTTGCGAGACGCAAAAACAACGACGGATAATAATTGATTCAACTGAACACTAAACAGGTAATCTATTATTCTATATCGACTATTATTATTATTATTATTATTACTATTATATATATATATATATATATATTTCGTATGGCGATTAGCATTAGCGATTAGCGATTGGCATAAAAAATCACAGATTGGCATTACTATTATCATAAGCGGCACTTGGTAGAAACTCATGTGGGTGTAAACGTTTATGGTGATTCACAAACCGGTTGGTGGGGGGGGGGTGTTTTTCCACGTCACCTAATATTTAACTACTACTATTACAAAAGCAATAAAAAAAATCTTTATGTAAAACTTTATTATATATTTCAATTAGTATAATATATAATTGTAAATATTAGTTATAACTTATAAATATATAAGGAACCTATTTTTATTAACATAAATAATAATAGAAAACAATTACTGTTAGTAACATATATTATAATTAAAATTACATTATATTACTATTGTTAGCATTTGCAATTCAATAACTAAAATATAATATAATATTTTTGACTGTTGTCTGTGGGTGCAAAATGATAATTTTGCTCCCCTAGAAAAATTGTCGTGGGTGCAACTGCACCCTCATGCTCCCCCCAGATGCCGCCACTGACTATTATTATCTTTATCGACACCCGGTCAATATGCAGCAGGTTATGGTCGTTTCACACATAACAGTGACGTGACGTGACGTGACGTGACCGTAAAGGTAGGGACACACTATTATCATGTCACATGAGCTCACGTCTTATTTTCCTATCTCACGTCACGTCTCGTCACACGATTAATATGTGAAATCTATTAATACGTACTGTTTTAATGTGTTAGAAACACATTACCCCCCACTCACGTGATATTGTAATATTTCATTGCGCCTCACGTGATATCATGTTTCTATTTTTCTATCGTTTCACATATTTTATGTTACGTGATATCACATTTCATTTCGATTTTGAACTTTGACTGGTTGAAAATTGAAGCTTGTTTTATACAAATTCAGCTTTTATTAGATATGGAAGAAAAATTAATAGAACAAGTGAGACTTCACGAAGTTTTATACAATTATAAATTGACCAGCTATAGGGACCAACATTCTGACCTTTTTTTCTTTTGTTCACTTATAACGATAAAAGCAGCAACATTTTCTAAATCATATTCCCAATCAGAAGAACTAGTTGAACTAGCACACTCCATCTTGAATGAAAGTCAATACATTGTGTAATCAAATGTGACCAAACCACGTGAGTGATGTGACTATAGTGTGACCATTTTCAAACATACCTACGTGATGTGACGTGACGTGAGTTAACGAAATAACGACGTGACCTCACGTGACATGATAATAGTGTGTCCCTACCTTAACCTTCCGTGTTCAGTGCTATCCGTGATGAATTTTTCACTTCCATCCTCACAATATCGTACCTTTTTATATCAGTGCTCCCTCGTGATCAGTAATGTCTACTATCTAGTTGTTATTCAAAATTGAATTTTTAAGTTAATTTAATTTTTAGTGTTTATTTATTTAATTAATTCATTTTTTAAGTGCATTATGAATTTTAGTATAGAAGAGCTTAGTATAATAGCATTGCTTTTGGACCAGGACGAAAAGAAGGAAAAAAGAAGACACTGTATTCATCCTATATGGAAGTTTCGAGACACCGATGGAGAATTTGCAACATTGTATAGAGAATTGGTGGACCACGAATTCAAACTAACAAAAATACACTGGTCACGGATGTCCGTGAAAAACAAAAAATATCGGCGACGACGTATTTTTATTTTTATCACGGATCAGTGCCTGACGAGCACTGTGAACGCCGGAGCTTCACTGCGTCGGACGCGTCTGAACACGCACTGTCTATCACGGTCTATAACAGCGGTTCTTAACCATAGGGTCGTGATCCAATTTTGGGTCGCCAATAATTTTAAATGGGTCGGATAAAAATTTAAAACGTTAGTATAATATTTTTATTTTTAAGTCTTATAAATAATAAATGAAACCTCATGTACGTTGGTTATCATGGAGAAAAATTTTAACGAGATTTTTTGAATTAAGAACTGAAATAGAAGTATTTTTAAGAGAAAAAATTCACTGTTATCCATCCATTTTCAAGATATAATTTGGTTGACAAAAGTTGCGTATCTATCAGATATTTTTTCGTTATTAAATGAGTTAAATTTGAGTATGCAAAGGCCATCAACTAATATTTTTACATGTTGTAATAAAGATATTAACTACAATCAAAACCAAATCAAGAAACAAGCTTGATGTCGAACCCACGATGCGTATTTCACTAACTAACTCCATAGAAGAACTCTAAATTGATTCATTGGTAAAGCAACATCAAGACCAAGGAAGTCATTAAATTAAAAATTATTTAAAAAACAATACAATATTATTAAAAGAAATGTTTATTTTTAAATATAATGTAATTAATATTATGACTTGTTATGAATACAAGTAATATGAGTAAAAAATGTTATTCAATTAAGAGTACCAAATAGTTATTTTTTATTTTGCCATTGAATATTATTTATAAAAAGGTCGCAGGAAAAATTTGGTAAATATCTTGGATCGCCACTACACAAAGGTTAAGAACCGATGGTCTATAATATTTTTTTTTTCACTGATGTCACGTCACGTCACGTCACTGTTATGTGTGAATCGACCTTTATACGGCCGATACGGATTTATAGTATTATTTATACTTACACAAAAATTATAACAAGATATGAGAGGTAGTTGCAGATAGCATTTTATTGGAAGTATTAAGTCTTCTTAGTACTTTTTTTTTCGATCGGTTGAAATATGTATATATATATATATATATGTATTTATAGTTTTTAATTTTAAATAATAAAATTTGAAAAATTTGTCAAAATATGCAAATTAAGCATAATAATGTTAAAATAAGCATTCTCCTGTAAAATCTATCAAATATGCAAAAATATGCACATTCAAATTTTAGATCTGATATCATGGCACCGAGAAACGAATTTATTTCGCACTCTGCTATAATTAACAATAATTAAAAAAAATATGAAAATGCTAGAAGTCCCTAAGCCTAATCATTATCAATCATTAACGATTTTGATATTGATTTTAATTTTCTGAAAGATTTATAACGAATTTTAAAGATATTTGAAATCGATTTCAAGTATTGCTCAGTCTGTGTGAAAGCAGAAGCAACCTCAAAGGAACCCTCAACACATAAGTGCTACAAAACTAGGAAGGCACGTCAACGGCCATGGAGTCAGATATAATACTTGAAGGATTCAAACAAAGCATAAATATGCATAATTTAATTTACCGTAAAGTTATTGGAGATGAGGATAGTTCGGTCACAAAAAAAATAAGTATTGTTCAACCGTATGGACCTAACTGTTTGGTAAAAAAGATTGAGTGTAAAAACCACATTTTACGAAATTATTTGAATAAAATTAATGAAATGGCAGCGAAGCGAAAAAGTTCTAGTGACAAGGTGTACCTGGGTTTTTAAGAAAACTTTTAAAAGATAATAAGCTTCGAATTAGATAAAATTTAGCTAAGTAATAAATATTGTCGTCGTAATAATTTTGTTTTGTTTTTAGGTATGGAATAAAAAAGGCAATTGAACATTGGAAAAATAATGGAAATTTAACCCACAGTCAAAAAGCGAAATTTTTAAAAAAAGACATCGACAATGGGCCACATCATGTGTTTGGGTGTCACAAGAATTGCGATCCGTAAAATTAAATATTGATTATTTTTACACATTTTATAAACGATTATTTTAATATATATATATATATATATATATATAAATAATAAATATAATATAATACCTAATACCTAACAGAATTTATTTATTATAATTTTAGATATTTTTGTAAATCTGAACTTGATGGTATAAATTATGTACCCGAAATGGAGAACTGTGGTTTGTGACAAGATATTTCTGCGGCTAAAAATTTAGTTTCGTTTAATTCAGATAGCCTAATATATGACCTGACAAATAATTGTATCGAATCATACAAGAGTATTGTAGTTAAATTTATAGGTGGAAAAATAATCAATTATTCATGGAGAGGTACCTAGTTCAATGTGTTATATATTAGTATGCTTTTAATTATTTATAATATTTATATTTACTCACAATATTAAAACATTCTTACCAATTTTAGGGTCTTACAATACTAGATGTATGGCAGCAGTATCGGCATTTAACTTTGGTCCCGAATATATACGAAAACTACATAAGACAGCTACAAAAGAAAGCCCAGGGAAATTTACAAAGCGTTTTATTTCGAAATTGCAAAGAGCCAAAGAAGTTAGGTCGAAAACAAAGAAAAAGCTAACTTTTAGACCATCAACCAAATTGTATGCTTTTTAAAAATTATGTTCAATTTTTTTTACAATTAAACTGTAAAAATTATTTTTCTTTTGTTCTCTAGAACTCGAGGTACATATTTTACTGGGGCTGATAAGGATTATGGGGACCTGAATGAATTAGGTTGTGCTGAGTTAAAAATGTCACCAGAAGAGTTGAAGACCAAACGTTTAACTATTTTAAATAGTTTAAAACTTAATTCGAAAGAAATATGTGTACTAGAAAGGAACACAATAGATCAGGTTATAAAAATAAATCATATTAAATAAAAATTACACTTGAGACCCCAAAGATTTTAATTGGGTAATTTCTCAGGGTAAATATAATACTTGACATACTGAACGAAAATATCGATTGACTGCTTCAAACTTTGGTAGAATATGCAAACTCAGAAAAAGTACTCCTCGGACAAATACTGTCAAGTATATACTATACGCAGATGATTTTTCTTCAAGGACTCCAGCAACGATGTAAGAATATTAGATAGTGTATCCACTGTGCAATGTTACGATGCATTTAAATATATATAATAATAATTGTTTTGTTATATATTTTGGCTTGTACGCAAATAGATACGGAATACAATATGAAACAATGGTTAAAGAAACATTTTAATCTTTATTCAATGTTAAAGTTTTACCAGCTAGTTACGAGCAATATAATTTTTTAGCTGGTTCTCCAGATGGATTGGTGGGAGAAAATAAAATTATTGAAATAAAATGCCCACATATTAGAAAAGATATGACAGCACAACAAGGAGTTGTGGCTAAAAATCAAATTTTTAAAAATAAAAAATAATGATGATTTGCAGTTGGACAAAAACCATAATTATTATTACCAGGTTCAGGGACAATTAAGAGTAGCCAATAAATGCTCGTGTTATTTTGTAGTTAGGACTCCAAAAGGTAATAAACAATAATATATTATAGCCAAATGCTCTTTTTTTAATTCACAGTTTTAATATGGTTTTTATTTTTAGATATGTTTGTAGTAATAATAATGCGTGATGACGACTTCTGGAAGGATAAAATGGAAACATAATTGGTCGAGTTTTATAATTGTTATTTATTACAAGAAATTGTAAATCCTACAATTTTAAAATAAATGGAAATTTTTTAAACTATTATTATTGTAATTATTAGTCGTGAATTATTATCATATACTAGTTTATATTTTATTTAGATACATTTTTACGATAATAATAATATATACAAATATATAATGGACGGCTGTTATAATTTGTAACTGATAAACGGTTATTATTTTTATTATTATAATAAAATGTAAATAATTAAATCATAGAAATTTGTTTTACGTATTTATTACTTCGTGTAAAACAAAATAATATAGGGAATAACAAATGAACAAAAGAAATTGGTTTTCAAGAGAAGTTTTCAAGGACTGACCAACGTATGTGATATGGTGCGCGAGTGACGACTGATGGTACCGGGATCTGATACAGTCGTAAAGAAAAATACAACAGCTGCCGAAACTTGTTCTTATCCCGAATATAATATACAATATCGTATCGTCAATAGCAAATTATTTTTAATTTTATCGGAACTGTGATACGCAATTTATACTGGTTGTGTGCGTTGACAAACGCACAGATAAGGATATTTACGCACGCGCACGCAAAAGTCAGTGATCGTCTTTGGTCACTAGTTTTCGAAGCACTGTTTAGGATGAACAAAAATGCTTTTACGGGAAAAACTCACACGCCACAGTTATCAGTCCGATTTTGATAAAAAAATTTTCTGAAAAATGAGAACATTTTGCAGGTCAGATCAAAGCCCGAATTTTCATTTTACTTTGAACAGTGCTAGAAAATTACATTTGAAAAAAAGCAAATATTATGCATTATTGGAATGCATATTTTAGATTCTTTAATTATAATTTTGAAAATTGCGTTTTGATCCGACCTGCAAAATGTTTTCTTCTTTTGAATAAAAAAAAAATTAACAAAATTCGATAATTCTATAGGGCGTGAGAGTTTTTCCTATACGACATGTTTTTGTGTATTAAAACTGCATTGGCTCCGACTCCCTTAACAAAAAAAGTTTAAAATGGGATGCAATTTACAGTGACCCAATGGTTCTATCAGTTATTCAATTAACTTCAAAAAATCATTCAATACATGGTAACGTTTAATTCAATGGTTAGCGCAAAGGGGTTTTAAATATTTTTTGAGATATTTTCGACAGTGTGAGTTTTTATGTATATTTTCTTTTTGGAAAATAAAAAAATCTCGAGCATTAGAAATAGTTCTCAAACAATTTATTATTCCCTGTAGTTTACAATATCATGAAACAATTAAGTTTGTGGGGAACAGTGCTCGTAAATTTGTAAGAAAATGAGTTTTACAGATTGTGGCTTGAACACTATTCAAGTAGGAACAAATCTTTATGTTTTTGAACTGGTTCGACGCAGGCCTGTACACAACCCCCCTTTGAGGATCATTTTACATATTTTTTTACTTAGAATATAGTCCTTATTCCAGGAGCGGATCCACAGTTGGAGAACTATAGGTCAGGCTATTTCAGGCCACTTATAAGGTCTGAAACTGAATTATAAGTATATACCTTGTTATAAAAAAAAAACATATTATGGCAATATAGGTAATATGTGTTTTCAAGTTTATTCATAGTTATCATTCAACAAGTTAACATTTATTATATTTTGTGGAGTCTTACATGAGGTTGATTAACTGTATTATACAATTAAACAAGTAACGTAATTTAGGGGAAGGGGTGGAAACTGGGGTATTCGGCCCAGTATGATATTAACTTCAGCCAATTCACTTAAAAAATATGAGAAGTCTTCAAGTGGCCAATTTTGTCGACAACTATTAACTGTGGGTTAGCTAACCTCCTGAACCCACCCCTAGATCCGCCCCTGCCTTATTCTATAAAATGTATAACTTGAAAATACATACATAGTTTTCTATATTTGTTTAAACAGTGCAAATTTTGTTGATTCGATGCACTTTTCTTTTGAATTTTCGCGTCTTTCCTGTCAACTATCGATCATTGTTATAAATCGATAGGAACCTAGATCGCATTTTCTGATCAGCTATTTAAGCTGTTCAGACATTAGTTGAAATTTATTGATTTTCGATCATGATATTTTTAATCACGGATATTACTAAGTATATTTATTTATTGACTTTATTAACTTCATAAACTAATATAACATATATAATTTTGGACCCCTTCCCTCCCCATCATTTGACAATTGTTGCGCGCGGGACGGGTCTAACGTCCTATTTTTCCCACGTTAATCGGCACTTTGGTGAAATTAATCACCGAGTCGGCAATTTAATAAGTCCATGCCGACATCCTTACTCTAGAAAAAACCTGAAATAACGCCACTGCAAATTCTAGGTAAGGCGTAATATTGTTATAACTATATTAATGCGATAAACATTTGAAATGGACAATCTGAATGGGATCTTGTTTCTGCCGTGTATACTATCGTTATGTTAAGCAAGACTTTGGAACGTCTATAATATTGAAGTTAAATGCGAGCAAAAAATGTTTTACTTTATGAAATGCTAACATAAATACTTAGTAAATGTTTCAAATTGCAGTAGTTAACAGGTTGATTGCCACGTTAATTTTTACATACATGCCAAACATTTTTATGTGACACATATATGGGTCAGACTTGATTTTCAATTTTGTTTCCATGACACATATGTGTGTCGCATAATATATTTCTTATTTTTATCGTGGCACAATGGCACAACGGTGGGTCACGTTTTTAGGGTTTATGTATCCAATTCTTTATCAACAACATTTTAAAAATAGATGTTTATTGATAGCGCATGGAAATAATTATTTATTTTTTAAATTATACATATATACGTATTTTAGAGGATAATAGCTAAACAACAATATGTGTATACAAGAACTTTTGACTTTTTCCTTAAAGTATTCCATAACCTATTCTTCGATGGATGAATTAATTTATTCATCTTGAAGAATGTCAGTATAAGATGTTACGTGCCAACCGTTTGATCCGTTAATTCAGTTCAACGTTTCAATCAACGCTTGATTGGAAGTGTAGTCAGGAATAATTAAGACTTTTTTAAAATAATTAAATTTATTTAACTCGTAAAATTATCCTAACTACAATTTTGTAAATATTCTTGGTAGAAATAATCTAAGTCCTAACAATTGTAACTTATAAAAATGATTGAAATATTTCTAAGTCCAGACCATAACATACACTGACGTGAAGGTGCTCAGTGCAGCATAGCCAAAACTCGTCTGATTTGCCCTTGTTTTCGGGTCCCTTTTATATGTGATATCTGTATGTGTGTGTGTAAATGAAAACTGATAGCAAAATAATTAAAATAAGATAATTTCCTGTTAATTATGAATGAGTGTGCGTTATCTCCGGACCGTGACATAATTATTGACACAAATGCCCAGGATGTGGTTTTTGATTAACTATTTATTTTAATTTCCCATAAGAACGTTTATGTGAACCCTTTCATTTGTCCACACTTGTGATTTCTAGTTTCTTATTATAATCTCTAGTGTAATAACCACATGAGTTCAATAATCTCATCCCCGGTTATTGTCTTATTGTGTGAATACACAGGACGCAACTCTCTCCGTGTTGTGTTTTATTGTGTGACTATGCAGGACGCGACAAATAACAGAACATTTAATAACTAAATATTTTGATGTCAGTGTTTTGCATATACACTGATATACTAACAAATTAAAAAGAATCCAAGGGGTTGTTTCTAACCTCATACTTATCATAACCTATTATCATCTCATCCAATAAATACTGTTGAGAATAGTAGGTAGGTGTAAATAAACTATGAGTTAAATATTTTATGTACATTTATCAAATTTAATTTTTTTTTACAAAATCAAAAATGTTTTCAATTCTATGAAAATAATTTTTTATTTTAAATTCTGCACACTATTCTGTAAATGTAGAATAACAATGAACCAGTTGTATGATAAAAACTAAAAGTTAAATTAATGTCTCAACAAATACAAGGTTATCAATATTTTAATTTATTTAATAATCATACAAGTTATAATAATCAATAATCATTTTAATTTACAAAATGAAATGATCACCACAATTATGTGGTGCTTAGTTCAAAATATTTTTAAAAACGCAATTTAAATATTTTATAAATTAAATATTACTATAAAATTGAATTGTGATAATTATTAGCTGAAGGGGATTATAAAAAAAAATAAAAATATAGTTATCAAGGTTTCATCAGTATTTAAAACTTGATTGCATTATTTTTACAATTTACAATACAATTAAAAAAGAAAAGATTATTGTAAAATATTTAATATGAATACATAAATTATAAAATACATAAAGTTGCAAATAAAAATGTATACTTTTTTTTAAATAAATAAATTCAAAAGGAATGTTAATAAAATAATTTTTATTGTATTTTTACATAGCCAACTAAGAAGGTATTTGACAATTAATATAAATTCTATAACAAATTAATTTTATTAAGTATTTTTTCTGTCTTAAAAAAAAAAAAAAATTGCTACCAATATTAATAATTTAATTCATAATAATTAATCATCTTTTTCACTTTCAGAATCATATTCTTCATTTTCATTTTCATTTTCATTTTCAGAATCATAAAGAAAATCTAACGTAGACCAAAATGAGTTATCATCTAACTCTGGTGATTGGCAATGTTGATTAGCTAAACATATAATACATTAAATAAATAAAAATATATTAGTATGTATCAAAATATTATTAAAACTGTTTCCTTTTTTTTAATTTAACCATACTTACAATCTTCAATCTTATTATCATCAAGAGTATGATTATATGGAGAACTTGATGAGATGTTTAAACTTAGATCATAAGTTAAACGTTTTTCATTATCACATAATGTATCAACAGCAATAGAAATAACTGGTTAAAAAAATATATAAATATAATTTACACTTATTTATTTACTATACAATATTGTAATTTTATTCTTACCCTCAAATGCTTCTCCTGCTCCAGGAGCTTGATTTTTTTCTGGATCTAATAACAAGGCTAAGTTATCATAAGCTTCTTTTATTTCAGAAACAGTTGCAGTATGATTTAGATCAAACATTGAATAGTAATTTTCACTATTGGCCACTCTAAAAAGACAACGAATCATAATACAATATGTATTATTTGAAATTGTATTAACACTAAAATTGCAAAACATATGGAAATAGCAAAAGTTTTATTAATATAAAATGTATGAAATAAAACATTTCAGAGGTATAGTTAAAATCAGTTGTAAATTATTAAAATACTATTGTTTTAGTAAGCAAATGAAATTAAAATAGTGGTAGTTTTTTGGACAAAATCATTTTTGGCCAGTGCACTATTTTGGTAGTTAATTTAAATTTTTAAAATATAAAACAATTTAAATTTTTTAATAATAGATACTAAATATTATATTTGGTAATTGAACAGATACCCAGTATAAAAGTTTATAATAAGAATATAATTATTTTGTAAGAAATCCAACATCTTTAAACTGACATTTGATATAAACATAATTTTATTTATTTTATTTGAAAATAACAATGAAAAAGATTAACAAGTTACAAATATTCACATAAAAATGAGTTATTGTAAAAGTAGTATTATTGTAGCAAATTTAATATTTTACACTTATGATAATTTATATAAAGTATGTATGATTTTTTAAAAAGAAATAAATTTTTCTATACTTTTAAGTTAAAATAACTAAAATATTACACTGGCAGAAAACTGACACAATAAACTTACTCAAAAGTGATTATATTCATTTTAAACAAAAATAATCCTTATCCATCTTTTTAAAAACACAAATTCATTCAATAGATTTTGAATATGAGCACTTAGATTAAAATTTATATATTTGAATCAATTATAACTAGTATTAATAATATTAAACCTTATATCTTACATTTTAGAAATTCTAAAAATGTTGAGTACTATGGGGGTATGTTGATATTCAAAAATAAAATCTTGTGTGTTGAATATAGACATTTTAAAAGGTGGAAAAAATGTGGAACATAGAAATTGTAAAAAGCAATTTTGTAAATTTTTGAATGTGTGGCCTAAGAATTTTAATATTAATTTTTAAAAATTAAAAATAAATTTAAATTTTTACAAATAAAATAACCTCTCTTTAAATTTTTATAAACCAAATAATAAATCAAACAATCTATTAAAAGCTATATAAAGGCAATAAGTTACTTTTCGACAATATTTGCTTGTTCTTCTGTATATTTTTGCTTGTTATTCTCTCTTATTTCTCCAAGCAGTTGAAAAAAATCTAAAAAATTATAACATTTTATAAATTATTTAATAATTGTATTAAAATGTGTTTATATAGATATTATATCAAATGTTTAATAGAAATAGAAATTTAGAATTATCCTATTATGTTCTGTTATTATATTTTTTCATTGATAGGTTTTTTATTTTTTTTTATCGTTTTACATAAAATCTTTTATGATTAAGACCTTCATAAACTAATGACCAAAAGAAGAAGTATTGTCGAAATTTACAAATACAAACAAAAACTGCATTTGTGAATAATTATTAATTATAATTTTGATCAAATTTAAATAATATCAATATTTAAAATTATATAGGTACTTGATTTTCATCAGTAGTAATTACCATCAATTGCAGATGTTGGATGAAGCTTTTGTGATTTAAGGACAAATTGTTCAGCTAAGTCAATCTGATTCATTGCAATACATTGTTCTGCATTTCGAAGATATTTAAGGGCTTCTTGTTTATTCGTTTGTTCAGACAATCGGATCAAACGAAGATCAGCTGAAAACAAAAATAACGACATTATTTTGTAATACTAAAAACTGAAACAACAAATACTGACAATACATTTATTTAAGTATTTTTGACGATATTGATGTAATATGGGTCTATTATTTAAAAATATTTGAAAACAACTATTATTACGATAGAAAAATAAACTTAATTATGAATTTATAGAGAACCAAAGTATATTAAATCAAAAATTTCAATAAATTCAGAAGGAAAATCTTTTTTATATTTCATATATAATTAACAATTAAATTAATATCCCAACATACTAGATATAGATAACTAAATATGGATAATTAAACAAAGGTTTAATTTATGTATTCTACAAAAACTTTTATGATTTTAATTAATAATATTATACTAAGAACCAAAAAAATACATCAATGTTAATACATATAACTTTTGGATTAATTTTTCTACATTAGAAGTAATAAAATGCATTATATTTAGAAATAAAAACAAATTGTTTTTAATACATAATTTTAATTAATTAACAGAAACGTTCAAAAATAAATGTAAACAAGTAAAAATTATAAAGTTCATAAAAATGTTTTTAGTTTAAAACTTATTTATAAATAATACAATTTTAAATTGGTTAACATACTTGTATCATTGATTTTTTTTGGTTGTTCTGGTGACTGTGGATCATAGTTAGAATCATAATTAGTAGATGTATCAGAATTTTCACTTTCAGAAGAAGATTCTGAAGAACTGTCCACTATAATTTAAAATTTGATTAGACAATGTGTAATTGAAATGAACTATTTATTCATCTACAAACCAGTAATAATTTCATTGCTTATTGATTGATTACTGTACAAATGTTTACTATTTGATTGTTCCACTCTAGACTTCAATGTTCTCATAAATACTATAAACACATTTTAATTATTTCTTCAATTTATATTACTTATATACTTGAAAAAGTAAAGAAACAATACATTCAAACTAAATTTGGATCTTAAAAATAATCTGATCTCCATCTTAATGTATAACTGTAAATATTTTATACTAAATATTTCCAAATTAAAATCAAATCTTTATATTTAACCATATTTCATGATTTATCAATTATGCCTTTCAAATATTATTTGAGGAAATCAGAAGTAACATTAAGAATAGATTAAAATTATTATTATAATATAATAATTATATAATTAAAAAAAGTAATTTTTTTTTTTTTTTTAATTGTATGGTATGTGGACTTTTATACTTTATATTTCTATATAATTTAAAGTATATTTTTAATAATAAGTATTAATCATGAAATGATGAACTATTTGAAGTATATTTTTATATTATAATACTATTTAAAATAATATTTATATATTTACATAAGTTTAAGATTTATATATAATATTTGGTTATAAGCATTAAAAATGTGTTAAATTAGTGCATTATATTATGATCATGTCGCCTATGTATAATGTTATTTTATTATAAAAAAAAAGAAATATTTAGAGTAAAATAATTTTAGTATATGGTTGTTAATCATTTCAGCTTGACAATAATAACATTGATTTTTAATATGGCATCCTTAAGTCTCAGTTAAGTGTTTCAGAATAGTTAAATATCACAGAATGAAACTTCAATAAGCTATATATTAATGTTTTGTATTTATTAAACACTTGGTTGTTGTATTTATTAAACACTTGGTTGAACACTAAAAGCTTCATTGATAATTAGAATAAGCTTTATGAGACAATACTTGTCAATATAACATAGCACCAAAAAGTACCAAGTATATAACAAATCATTGAGTTTTCAGCGGAAGGAGAACTCTTGTTTTGTGTTTTTTTATTTATAATTTAAAATGTTACTATATGTATTAAAAATAATGTTAGTTTTATAAATTTATACTTAGTTGCCAAGTGTGTAAGTCATAAAATTTTAAGGAATATACGGGGAGGAGTGGTATGATTACTTTTCATAAAAACTATAAAAAAATGTACCGAATCTCCAATAACAAAACATAGTAAAATCATCATCAGAAATAATAAATAAATTAAAACGCTTTTTTTAACATTAGTTATACTACTGTTTAAATAATGATAAATATTATTGGAAAAAATGTTGTAGTATGTTTACAAATGAAAAATTAATTAATTTCAAATATGACATTTAAAATATAAAAATTTGACAAAGATTAACAAAACTGTAATTATTTAACTCATATGAATAATTTTTTCTATTACAAAACATTTTAACGTAATGAGAGTTGACCATAAGTCGAACATTTACTTTATTTAGTGTTCATTATGTCAAGAAATTAGAAAGAATAATACCTTTTGGGTTGCTACCTAAACTATTATTATCAATATCAACTATTAAAAACAGGAAAAATAATATGGAATAAGAACTCATTACGAAGTTGTCGATTCTAAGATATTAATTTTAATGGTAATACTCAAATAGTATATACAAATAATATTAGATGTTATAACTCACGTTTCGAAGCAGGTGTTGGAAATAATTTATAAGCTCTAATTGAAAGTCTCAGGGCACTATGTAATTTTTTTTTTTTTATATATCCTTTTGCAATTTCAATGCAGCCATAAGCCTCTGCGCGGTTTCTCATACCTTCCATTGTCTTTTGTAATCAAAAAAAAAAAAATGTAATGTCATTAGTATTATAAAATAATAACTAAATTAACGTAAACTTAATGGCACAAAAATGTTATAAATTCATATAATCAGTATTACATTACAAGCTGAATAAGTATATTATTTGTTATGACTATACATACCAAAACCTTAACTGTCGTAATAGAATATCAATAAAAGTTATAATTCAATAATGAAAAAGAAAAATGTAAGTTGTGAGTACTAAAGCAAAAAAAAAAAAAAGAAGAAAGGGAAAATAATCATCAACATTTAAAATACGTCGAAAGACGTCTGAGACGATTCTTGGCGACGGCAGTTACGACCTCAAAATTGATAACAACTTTTTGGCGCCATCGTTTATCTTATCAAAATTAATTATTTTATTAATAATAAAAACAATGATCTTATAAAATAATGTCGGGTAGCTGTCGACCGCCTCCTAAATGCCAATATTATATATTAAATATAAGACTATGTCCACTTGTTGCATTAAAATATTTAAGTGCCGTGGATTATACTTATTTGAGGTTATATAATTGTTGAGGCTGGACTCTGCATCGGACCATGTGTCGGTGATAGTCGTGCACGGTAACAACCACGGTCTTAGAAAATATCTTTTAAGACCGTGGTAACAAGCATTACCGATAGTTCAAGGCCGTTTTCACACGCATTTATATTATCAGTGTTGGTGTCGATATCGTTATCGGAAACGGCCCAATTTGTGTTCAGGTTTTATTGGTATTTAGAGAAAGATTATGAAAACAAAATCTGTTCAACAATAAAATAAAACCATGTTATAAGCAGTAAACAGAAAATTATTTTTATCGCTTCGACATTTCAGACCTAATTACTTACACTGGAAACGTATATCGTCAGACACGTATGTTGGACGACGTCATACGACATACGTAATCGAGGGAACTACCTACAATACGATACCGAATTCGTCCGCCATCGGACAAATGCGCTCATATTTCTCCGCTTTTTCAGAGACCGATAACTTTTCGTTTTGTCATTAAATGTCGTTAGTTAATCTTTGTGAAATTTTGTGTATATTACAAAATATGAATAATTCCAAGGACGACTTTATTGTTTCTAACAGAAACAGTTTAGCGATTAAAAAAAAAGAAAATTTGGATGCATGAATTTAATAAAAATAGAAACGACGGCCAATATTTTAGGACCCGTCTGCCCCTCCGAGATTACCCAGATAAATTGTATGGTTACTATAGAATGAATGTTGATACGTTCAATTATATATTGGAATCAATTCGAGAGGATATTACCAAATAGAAGAACTTTTCGTGAATTGTATTCCATGCAGGGTCTTTCTATCTCTGTTGTGGTAATTCTTTGTCTGTTGGTCACACAAATCTGGATTTTCCCTCACCAGTTCAATCAAAAAGGCTTTATCCATTTTATATAAAAATGACAATGTTTGAGTATAAATTTAAGGTTTTAATAAAGTTTAAAATTTAGATACGCAAGTATCGAACGAAATACAAAATGATTTGATTTTCAACCGACGGTCTGAACCCAGTGCCGTGTTAAGTTGTAATCAGTGCTCGACTTGGAAAAATTAAAGAAGGGGGACTCTATTTACTTTAAAAAAAAGAACGTCCCCAAAACTGGCTGAGTGTTATGACTATAGCGTAATAATAGTAAGGGGACGCTAAAATTTCTGAAAATTAGTTAGGGTACTCCATCACCTCGCGTCCTCCCTCAAGTCAAGCACTGGTTGTAATGCCACCGGGGACACATATTTTGTCGCCTCATCATAGATATGAATGTATGATATTAAGGAGAACTATAAACTATAATAGTTAATAGGGTTGATCCATATTATTATTTATATTTAGTATTTATTACAACTATATGTCTGTACAGGCGTAGTACAGCCGTCGAGTCTCGACTGTGTTAACACATTAATGCGTGTTAATATTGTAATCATTCGAATAAGATATACATGTATATGTATCTTATTCAACTTTTCCATCAATTATTACATTGTATAATATATTTAATAAAAATTGATTTATTATAAAAAATCAAAAAAATGTTTTAAAAATTAATAAATGAGTGCCGCCGCGGGAAAATGCCCTCTTTACCACTCACACCACGGTCTGAATCTATTGGACGACAACCGTGCTGCCGTTTTGTCGCACTGTAGGTGATTCCATTTGCGCAAGTATATTTGTTTCAATTCAGACGTCGTCAGACATACGTGTCTTACGGGGCATTGTAAACTCCGCCAGTTTTTATTTTTTTTTTACCTGTAATGGGTATATATAAACCCCGCAATTTTTTTGTGTTTTGCCAGTGAATCCTTTCAGTCATCTAAGAAATTAATTTTATAAAAGTTAATCGAATGTTCATATTTTTAGTAAAGTTTTTACCGAATTTCAAACCCATATTTATATAATACTAAGTGGCTTATCTCAAGTAAATAAGCTAAAAATTCAAAAAAAAAAAAAATGACAGTGTTACAGAATAATATGACCTATTTTGAGTAATACAAGACTAAAAATATTAGAAGACTTAGAATATTTACAAATAATATCAATTCATTTTAGTTTACATATATGACATAATTATATATTTTTGGATTATTAGTTATAACGATTAGTTATTATGATTTAAATATTTAATGTGAACGATATTATATTATATTATATTATACATTTAGTTATTCGTGTAGCAGATGATCTACCGAAGGGTGGGTAATCTGCGAATTTAGGACGAGTGATCTACGTTTTAATAGTATAAAAACACATTATATTTTTTACAATGAGTACGTCATATCATAAAAATATTCGTCAAATATAAAAATAAAAAATAATTAGCCAAATATAATTATAATTTCAATTACAGTAAATATTTTATAAAATTTAGACGCACGCATTATAGACGAACTCCGACCAACGAATAATTCGAATCTAACCTATCCAGCAACATTGCTAATGACTATTGTAAATGTCATTCATTGTTATTGCAATACTGTCCCACTGTGGTCTACGATAATGTGCGTATAAAATGCGTAAGTATAATATAATAATAGGTAATAATAATTGTAGATCATGAACTACATCTTGTATAATACGGTAGATTACCTGATATCAGTGGCGTAGCGAAGTGAAATATTTTATCGGGCAATTCATTTTTGATTGAACTACCACCCACCCAGTGGCGTATCCAGGGGTGGCCCCCCTCATTGGCCACATTTGCTATTTTTGACAGTATTTTATACATTTTTTATTATTATTTGCCATTTTTCTAAATTTTAAACAGTGCCCTCCCCCTAGAAAAAATGCTGTATATATAACTGCTGATCCACCCTTTTACTCAGTTCTTACTCGTTGGCCATTTCGGATATACCCATGTGGCATGTACCAAATGCATAACAAAAGCAAAAATGTATCTATTTATTTAAAATACTGTAATTGAATTATTAATTACTATAAAAATTTACACCTAGTAATTATATTAAAGCCGTGTTACAATATCTGGAAAATAAAAAAAAATACATATGCTTATCATAAACAACTTTTTTAACTGTATGCGTTTATTAGTTTTTAACTTTAATAAGTATACAACAACATAATATTTAGAATAAAAAATATATACATGAATAATATTTTGAATAAATTTGCTTATTTTTATTATTACTTATAACAAATATTACTTAAAGATCAAAGCTTTTTTTAACACAGATGAAGTGTTTGTTAATGTATCGATTGCTTCTTCAATATTAATATTGTTAGAAAGATCTTTTTCACAAGATAGAAGCAGTAAACTTTCTAATCTACCTTGACCGATAGTTGAACGCAAACGGGTCTTAACAAGTTTAACTTTTGAAAAGGAGCGTTCACTTGAAACTGAAGTAGCTGGTACTGTGCACAATGATATCTAAGCCATATATAAGTTAGGAAATTATGAGGCCAACTTTAATGAATTCAAATGTTCAAATATTTGAGAAGAAGATGCCATATTATTAAAATTATTATGCGATATGTCTTCGCCATCCATTTCGCTATTTATTGGGTGATCGGGATCATCTTCATCGTTTGTGTTCTCACTAATCAAAATATTTTCATCATGTAAGTTTTTTGGACATATACCTGATTGTAATTTTTTAAAACTCATAGCAAAATTTCTATATTCCATTGCAATTGAATCTTTATCTATTTCAGGAATCCAGGTTTTAAGGGAGTCAAAGGTATCAATAGGCACAATATCTCCATTGCTTAATTTTAACAATCTCTCGTATGATAAAAATGTTAAATCTTTCAGAATTTTTATAGCATCATTGAACCGTATCGTTAAAGAAGCCTTAATTTTGGTCAACACATAATAAATAAACATTTGTTCTAAAGTAATCCACTGAGCTATTTGTAATTTCATCAGAAGTATTCTCATCATCCATTCTCTTCCTTTTCCTTTGCCTAATTTCAAGAAATTCTACTTCATGAAGTTCATTTTTAATTGAAAACTCTTTAGATTCTTGTAAAATAGTATCAACTGATTCTTGAGTTCTCAATTCTGATAATATTTGGTCTGCAATATCAACCATTGTTAATGCTTAAATGTAATAATTTGACGGAATTTGTAAATATGTCGATAATGGAGTAGTAATATCAAAAATATTGTTCATTAAAAACTAAACAGTAATAAAACTAAAAAAAGTGACATTCCTAAGTAAATTACTAGCTGTTGAACTACACAATCGATCAATTGATTCTGACAAATCTTTGATAGTTGCAACAATAGCCTTGAAATTCTCAAAAATTACAAACAGTGACCGATGATGTGAAGTCCAGCGGGTGGTAAAAAAAGTTTTCATTCATAAAGGTCTCTTATCAGGGTACAACTTTTTTTGATGCTCCAAAAAAAGGGCAGTACGCTTACGAACTCTCATAAGTTCTTTTAAAGATTGAACAGTTCCAAAAAAATTCCGTGTTTCTCTACAACTATCATACGTATCAACAACGATTAAATTCAATGCGTGAGAAAAAACACCATACATAAATCGCTCTTGGATTATGTTGTTGTACTAATGTGCGAAGACCAGAATATTACCTCTGCATAGATGCTGCACCGTCATATGATTGAGCAATTAGATCTGATTTCCCATTTAATCCATACTTGGCACAAATATTACAAAATAAATTAAACATACCACGACCAGACGAACCATCAACTACTTCCAGAGCTATTAGTTTTTCTTTAATTTGACCACTTTCATCAATAAAACGTAAAATCATGGAGAACTGTTCTAAACCAGCAACATCAATGGTTGTATCAATGATCACGGAAAACTTGCCTGCTTTTGCAACACTATTTAAAATATTTTTCCGTACAATTTCACCGAGGATATGAATTTAAGTATTTTGATTAATGATTGATAAGAAGGTTAATCGATTTTTTTTTGTAGAATTTTCTATTTTTGCCATATGATGAGAGAGTATAGGATGATGATTGGCTAATAACTTAATGAGTTGCAAAAAGTTTCCTCAATTCAATGAAGTAACACTCTCATCATGTCCTCGAAATGGAATATTTTTCCTTGCAAGATAAAGAACTGTTTCAATTATAACTTTTACTGTTTCTTTATTTTCGGCTACTTTCTGTTTGAAGTTAGTCTAATATCATTTATATCTACTCGATTATTCTTAATATACATGGAATGTCTTATAATAGAGTTCAAATGAATTAAGACGATTCGTGTTCATTAAGTCTAGTAGAAATATGTTGCCAATCATTTGTCCCTTCTCTAGACAGTGAATTTGTTTTTTCTTTAGTTGTTCCAAATAGTTTACAGGTAATACAAAAAACTCTGTCTACCGAAGGTGAATAGGAAACCCAAGTTCTTTTTACAATTGACTTATCAGGTAATACTTTTTAATAGTAATTGTCATTAAATGATCCAACAATATTGTTTTGCTTCCTTTTAGGGAACAATTTACCGGGAAGATCTGAAGCTAAAGGTTGGCATGGTCCAATGGAAATCATATATGCCAAATATTCACTAGTTATTTGAGAATCGTTAACCAAAACTGGATCATTTGGGTACCTTTCAAAATTAGCTGTAACTTCATTGAACATGTCCATGTTAATTGACGAGCCATCAGAATCACCTACAGTAACAAATATCAGTAATTAATAATGAGATTATCAATTTTTAAATTTTACTAAAATTTAATAAATTAATTTTAAAGCAAAATACCTAATAAAACAAATATTAAACAAATTTTAAACAAAATTTAAAAATAATGACTATTTGAGCATTAATTATTTCCATTTAAAAATAAAAGTACAAAAGTATAAATATTTTAATTTCTATTGATATTTGAATAAAATAAAAAAGTGTGTTTACATTATTTTTATAACTATCTCCGAATTATTTTATGCACCATCGTTAAAAACGTTAAAATACACAAATTTAGAAGAAAAAAATTGAAAAATTTGAGTGGGAGCTAAACAAGTTAAATTAGTTTTTTTTAGAATGAAGAAAATTTTTTTTATATTATTAAATATTTAATGTACAATTAATTGCATAGATTAGACTATTATACAACTTTGCATTGGCAATTTATAACAATATTTTACATTTATTGTTAAAATACCTTCTATTGTAATTGCTATTTGAGTCTGGTCTGTCTGGATCATTTCTTGACTGGTACTGGCACATTAGTTTTGAATTGCTACAACACAAGAAATAACAAATCAATAAAGAAAAATACTTTCCTTTACAATTCCCATACTTTATCGGACACCTAGTTGAATGTTGCACTATAAAATAAATGATGTGTCATTTTACCTAGAGAATTTAACTGATGTTGTTTATTGAAATCCAACAATGCATCACTTTCAATGCTATCCACCACTTTATTAGAATCTTCTGGACCAATAACATTCCCGGATTCAACTGTTAAAAAAAATTTAGTTTAAGTAATACTCTTGCAACAAAATAGTAAGCATTAAATATTGTTATATGAAAAAAAATAGATTAGCTAAAAATATGTACGGTTATACTGATTTAAGCTTAAAATTATGTAGGTAAGAAAAATATTTTCCCAAAGATTAATAGTTTTTGAATTAATGAATTTTCTTCATTAAAAAAATCAAATAATTTAATGAAGAACTTTGAGTAATTTGTAGTTAAATAATAAGTCTAATATAGGTAAAATGTAGATCAAAGGCACGGTATTTAACTATATTCGGCGGAAATTGAGAAATTACCCACCCACACAAGCAATTAAAATGTTTCCATGAGGGGGAGGGAGACAAAACATTAATCTATAAAACACAAATACTTACTAAATTATAAAATGTATAAATTATGTTTTAATTGGGAAAACCACTAATTACCTAAAGTCTAAAACCAAGTAGTTACGGGTACCTACATATAAATTATATTTTATAAATGAAAATCACATGATATAGGAATAAATAAATAAAAAATAAATATAAATTAATAATATGACCTACTTTATTATATATTATATTTTATTATACTATTGATTAAAATTTTTATGAAAAATTATTATATTTAATACTTAACATTTGAACAAGAAGGGTTAAATGTCTCTACTTCCAATTGAGCCTTTTTTGGGACCGAAAAAAAAGAAGTTATAGACTGAGATGTCATTACAGTTTATTTTGCTTTATAATAATCAAGATGTTTTTTCCAATTAGTTATATGTGAATTTCCACGGTTTTTTCCACAAATGCACATTTTTCTGATATCCGACATTTAAAATTCGTAATAAATAACAAGTAAATCAATAATTAATTTATAAATAACTTATTAAAACACGAAGTAGGAATAATATTATAGTATATTCAAATGAAAAAAACGCATTTACACAAAATTAATGGCAATTGAAACTTGAAAATACATATGAGCAGGGGCGGTGATAGCTTTTGCGAGGCCCTGGGCAAAATATACCGCGAGGCCCTTTTATAAGAATGGCGTCTAGGTATATTTATATTATTATACACAAGTTTCGATCCGCTAGGCCCTCATAAAAGCGCGGACACCAGGTAAGGGCCCTGCATATAAGTTATTGATCGTATTCGATAATAATATGTACCGCGTAAGTATAAAGACTATTAACTATAAAATAATATAATATTCTATACGATAACGATATTACGTTTAAATGGGATAATATTATACAACAGTGCCTATACAATAGACATTAATACATATTGTTCATGGTTGGACGCAGGTCGCGGGGAATTGGGAATACCCGTTGTACGACAACGATTTTATTTATTTATAAACTACTTCAGTGGTACACTACAGTTGTAATTTGTAGGTAGGTACCACGTAAATATCAACTAAATGATTATGCTTTAAATAGTCATGTTTGGTGTTGTTATTTACAATATCGTGGTACTGTTCTACTGTGTATGTTAGTATAGTTACTAATTATTATTGAAGTTCTTATTCTTATTCTTATATCATATTCAAATGTATTATGTAGTTAGTTTTGTACTACAATATTTCTCACTAAATCCAAAACTCACTGACTCAACCACCCCTTAAAATTGCCCTTCAAAATCACGGTCAACACGCCACTGCCTGATATACATAAAAAGAAGCCGTAGTTCACCTGCTACACGAATGCCAACATTTTTAATAATATATCTATTAATTTTATACTACTAGTTGATTTTATTCACTGGCGGAGTTTACACGAACTCAATTTTAAGAGCGTATTTAAGGGAGGAAGGGGGCATTTACCCCTCATGGCTCTTATTTTTTTTAAACATAATACATTGATTTATTTAAAAAATGTAATGTATAAATAATTAAGAATATAAATTACTAGTCTATCATTATATTATGTTATCATTATAACAGGAACGTGATCTGTAGGTACTGTAAATGAACTGTAAATTATTTTTAAGTTTGAATTGAAGAAAAATTAGTTACGCCTCCCCTCCATGGCCTCAATTTAAATACACCCTTGCTCAATTTCACCTGATTTTTTCCAGTTATGGAGTTTACATGAACCCAATTTTACCTACTTTTTTTCTGGCGGAGTGTACAGTAAAAAAAAGTACTTGTGATGGAGTTTACACGCGCCCATCTGACGATATACATTCCCAGTATAAATACGGCCTAATGTGAAACTAGTATTCGATATCGTCTATTAAATAAACAAAATTTTTAACTCCGATCATATCAGTGTGGGCAAAAACGGCACAATTTTCTTTTCTTCTTGTGGGTTACGGCTTTCAAGACCATCCATGCAAACAAATTTGCCGCCATATTTCCCTATCCTCTGCATCTTCAGTACACTGTGTATTTGGTTCTACTACTTTAATATCCTTTTTGATACGATCCTCCCATCGAAAACGCGGTCTTCCTAACGGTCTTTTCCCAGTCGGATTTTCTTTAATAACCGTCTTAATGAAAGAGCATCTAACCTCTTTCCTCCAGGTATGTCCAGCCTACATTAATCTTCTCCTATTAATTTCGGATATAATATCTGGTTTTTGAAACAAGTTCTTCAGTTCATCATTGTGGCGTATCCTCCATTCTCCAGTGTCAGAATCGATACATGGTCCATAGATTCTTCTTAGAATTTTTCGTTCAAACACCGCAATTCTTGTTTCCTCTACCTTTTTAAGTGTCCACGTCTCAAAGTCATATAAAACTACTGGTCTTATCAAGGTCATGTACAATTGTATTTTTAATTTTGTCGACAAGATTTTTGAGCTAAATATACTTCCTAAGCCAAAAAAGCACCTATTTCCCATTAGAATCCTAGTGTCCAACTCCATCTTAAGGTCACTCTCTTGTTTTATTATAGATCCTAGGTATTTAAAATGTGACGCTCTCTGAAACTTATGGTGATCTATTTCCATTAACTCTCCTGGTCGGTATTCTCTACTTCTTCTTCCAGTTATGACATACTCCGTTTTTTTGTCATTGATCTTTAGACCACATTGGCCTGCTACATTTATTAGTTTTCTACAATTCTGTTTTACAGTATCTAAATTATTTCCCAAAAGGGCTAAGTCATCGGCATATGCTAGTAAACCTATTTTTGTGTTACCAATCGCAACCCCGTCAATAGTATTTAATTTTCTGACAATTTTTTCAAGCACTAAATTAAAGAGAACGGGAGAAAGAGCGCCTCCTTGTCTTAAGCCCATAGATACTCTAATTGTCTCTGATACTGCATTCGCAATTTTAATTTTTATCGAAGTGTTTTCAAAACTAGCCTTAATCAAGTTTACTAGCTTTATTGGGAACTTAAATTCTTTTAATATGTTGATTAAGGTAGGTCTATGGATGGAATCATATGCTTTCTCAAAATCGATAAATAGAATGTATAACTCTTTGTTATATTCCCATGACTTTTGTGCAATTTGGCGAATACAGAAAATCTGATCCGTTGTAGACCTGTTAGGTCTAAAACCCCCCTGGTATTCTCCCAGAACACCTTCCGATAATGGTTTTATCCTATCGAGTATACAATACGTCAGAATCTTAAAGGCAACATTTATTAGAGCTATACCTCTATAATTTTTACAGTCTTGAGGGTCATTCTTCTTATGTATTGGACATATTAACGAAGTGTTTCAATATTCCG